>NC_134705.1:180799968-181099968 GCF_043290135.1 Rhipicephalus microplus
GAAATGTGCTGAAAACAGTATTAGAAAGAGCAAGGCTCACGAACAACTTACATGGGCGAAATGCGACTGTTGACAAGTAAGACCTTCAAAGGTGCGCTGGTCTTATGCGCATTCTTATGCGCTGTTTTCCAACAACTAATACTACCTCAATAATGGTCTTGTTGGCAATCAGCTCTTTTTAGTACGCCAATCTGATATTTTACTGAAGCAATTCGGGATTCTACGTCCCCATGTCTTAATTATTGTTGGGACGGTGGTCAATGAACATTGCACGGAACAAATGAAGGGCTGCGCTTCTGCAGGAGCACTGTATATAGTTGGAAGGTCCGATTCCCGGCATAAAGGAAGGAGGGAGTCTGTTAACAGAGAGTATAGGCCAATGCGATGAAAGAAAAAAAAAAATGGCAGCATATCCACGGGACGAATGATAGAGAGTGGGGCGAAGCATCCGTCCGTTCATTCGTTTTACATGCGGAGCATGTTATACTACGGGCTAGTCATGCGCCGTTGCCGTCCGCAGCCTCCCCTCCTCCTCCGCCAGCCATCTGTGCATTCCTTCCTCCTCTCAACACAGCGCGCGCTGCTCTCGCTTCTCCCCTCCGCGTGCAGCGCGACCTTTAGTTTTACGTACGCCAGCTGTATGCTAACGCGCGCATGCGCAGGCCGGGGCCGGCGCTCGCTATAAATAACGGAGTCTCGAGGCGTGCCGTCCTTCGTCGGTTGGTTTATGCAGTCGCTCCACGTCCGATGTCGCTGGTGAAAATGTATGCTAACGAATCCGCAAACACACTTACTCCGGAGCCCTCCACTACGGCGTCTCTCATAATCATATGATGGTTTTGGGACGTTAAACCCCACAAATCAAACACACTCACTGACGTCCCTTCCAATAGCGTCAGCCAATTTGTTGGCAGAACCACAAGCAATTTCGAATACACTTCGTCCGTGGACAAGGCCGAGCTGAATGACCTGTGGGCGGCGTGGGAATTTACGTCAAGCGTGACGACGTCGACTCCGTCGAAGACCTCCAACTGCGGCCCGGCGTTCAACAACGCGCCAACGGCGAGCACTGCGTCGCTGGCGTCTGCGGAGTCGACGTCATGACGATGTACCCCGTGCCCAACCTATCGCGTGCCACCGTGGAGAAGTACGTCGACGAAGCCGTGGAAGAATAACTAAAACAACGACCGCAACGACGACCCTTCGTGGTAGTTCGCGATTTCAACGTCGACGTCATCAATGACGATTGGGTGGTCGACTACATGGAGTCGCGGCACTCGCTGAAACGAGCAACGCACGACGGCAAACATCATTCGACCACGGTTCGCGAGACGTGCATCGACCACGCCTTTGCAAATTTCGACCTTCGACCGCTGCAACCAGACCCACTGACCCTTCACTTTACGGGCCATAAATCCATCTTGCTCAAAATACCCAATGCGTCTCATCAATAAACATCGTCTTTCGCAGCATACGTGCGTGCGTGTTCACTCGTGTTCACTCATAACACACAGGCAAGTCGCAAATTCCAAACCACATTTATCGCAGTTCAATATATATGCTCCGCATGCTAACAAGTGTTCCCACTCGGGAAACTGCGGACATTTTTTGCTTCCGTCCGCGCGTCCATTCGCCCGTCCATGCGTGCGTCTGTTCGTGCGTATGCACGTCCATCCATGCGTCCGTTCCTGCATCCGTCAACTTTGTGCGTCCATCCGTTCATGCAGCCATCCGTGCGTCCATCCATGCATCTGCCTGTCTGTCCGTTCGTCCATCTAGTCAACCGTGACTCCGTGTACCACCATCTCGCATATTTTCCTGATATATTCCGCATTAGAAGCACCGCCATCCAACGGACATTCCAAGGACTAAACGAGAGATGGCACACGTACACTTTCTTACGGCTTGCGCTTAAGGTCTACTTCCCATGCACCTTTAACCACCTTGAGTTCATGGTATATACTAGTTCACTGTATTCATGGCACTGCAGCCAAACGCTGGCTAAACCTTTCTAAAATCAAAGAGGTTACACCCAGCGAGTATAACCTAGCAACCCTTCCTTGTCAGATAGTGCTTAATGTATATGCCGATGGCTGCTTATATTGGGAATGAGAGACAGGAGAAATCGGCTTTTAGTTAACGCGCACGCTGCGAATTTTTTAATGTTCAACAATTCACAGGGGAAATCTCCCACCGGCACCACCTTGCAGGTCAAAGCGTAGGACTGATTACGCACTACGGCTACTACGAGGGATGAACAGGTGGCACTTTAAGGAGCTTCGTCAAGGGAGCTGATATCAAGGGAGCGTACGATAGCGTGGTTCAAGAGGAATTGTGGAGAATACTGGACACACTAGGCGTGGAAGATGTAGTCACTTATCTTTGAAAGGATATCTATAAAGGTGACAAGGTAATTATAAAGTGGGGAAAACAGGTATCCAAGCCTGCAGAGGTTGCGGCATCGCTGGCTCGTCTCAGAGGCCTCGTTTATTAACATAAAAGTGACGAAACCAAAGGGCAGATGGCGCCACCAGTAAGACACGCAATGGGGTGCAGTAAGGCACTTACGAGTCACGACCCTGTTAACGTGGTTTTGGACGGCCACCGAGGTCGGGGGCATTGCAAGCTTTCTTCGCCTCATCATATTTTGCAGTGCCTCCATGATCAATGCAGCTTCGATCAAGTGACGATGCCGTGTAATGACGTGTTCATGCTACTCACGAATTTTGGTGACGTGTGACGTCATCATGACGCCATATGAAGTCCATTAAGCCGTGCCGGTAACGTGAGTGACCGCGTGGCTCCAACCTAAAGATCGCACAAAAATATCTCATATGATCATCGTGAATAAACCCACGTGGTCAACATTTCCAGAGCCTTCCACTACGGCGGTCGTCGTGGTTTTGGGAGGCTATGTGACTTAATGCCGGTGCTTATTATTGGGATTGCTGCGCCAGTTGGCAGCTTATGACATTTTGTGTGTTTGGCGAATTAGTTCATGATTTAGAGTACCTTGGGTACTCCTACGGGAGAGCCATTGGCCATCAATATGCTGACTCAGTTTTTTAGAACAAATGTTTGAAGATTAGAGTACGAAGTATACTCTACTATGGGAGAGCAGTAAGCAGTCCCTGTTCCCACGAATACAGACTAAAAGTTTTTTTAGAAAAAGTGTTTAACGATTTAGAGTTCTTGGTACTCTACTATAGGAGAGCATGAGCCATCGTTAAAATGTACAGATGTGTTTAGAAAAAGTGTTCAACAATTTAGATATGTGTTTAGACAAGTGTTCAATGATTTAGAGCACGAAACACTCTGTACTATATATTGGAGAGCAATATGCTGTCCCTGCATAGGCTGTACATTAACATCGCCACAAAAGGAGAGAAAATATGCAAAATAAATGAGGCGTTTCGAAAAAGTCATTAATTATTTAAAGTACTTGGTACTTTACTATGGGAGAGCATAAAGCCATTCGGTGGACCTCACACTAGGATGAATCAATGTGTGTTTAGAAAATGTGTTTAATGGTACTCTATTGTTTAGAAAAAAGTTTATTTAGACTATGTACAGAGCATAAATCATGCGTGATGAATCATCGGTCAAGAATACATTCACGTTTTTCTCAATTGTAAATCACATCACCACAGCACGAAAACTAACATGTTAACATATAACGAACAATAGAAGTCGTATCAGCATAATAACAAATTCATATAACCCACAATTGCACTATAGGGTATGGCTTAAGTGCGTAAAATGGGTAAACGAGTAGGTACACATACTCTTCCACAGCATACACTAACGTGGTCGTAGAATCACCAAGACATGAGGTACCAAGGTGGCGAACACAGTTCAAAAGGGCAAGGCGACAATGACATGTACTGCGACCTGAGGGTGGACCCTAGCACCATGCCGGCCGAAAATAAGTTTGATCCGTTTGTGCTCAACGTGGACAAAAGGACATGAACAATGGCGCAGAACTCGCACTCTCCCAAGAAGACCTCCCCTGAGAGGAACGCGAGCATCTCGCGGCCCATGCGCCCTGATATTGGCCATAAAGCACGTCGACGGCCATTCCCAGCGACGGCTTCGCAGTGGTTACGCCAAAGGCTCAACAGGCCGGCAACCACTAAGAGTGCCGCGAAACGCCTCCGTGGGGACTGGCCGCCGGACACGAACTCTCGGACCTGCTGCCCACGATAACCCGCATGGGCCGCACGCCAGAATCGATCTTCGCATGCCAGCTGGTTTAAACCCTGACGCAGTTGGGGTTAGTGGACACGCGTATCACCCAAGGAGGATTAAAAATAATTTTTTTATCCTTCTTGATATCACCTGGTTCTAGCCGATCGCAAGGGGGGAGGAAGTTCCTGCCCCATCACAAAACGAAGTCACTAAGATGACCTGGTAAGGCTGCTATGACCATGTGGTTCCACGGGCGACTCATGACCGCATGACAGTGTCGGAGTACCAAAGGCTTCACAAGGGCGGCCATTGTGTCCTCCACTTTCGCTTCGGCTACATCGATTCCAGGGCATGTTGTGTGTAGACGCCGATGGAAGGTCAGCTGGGCACGATACACAGTCGGTTAATGGTTATATCGTGGACCACAGTCGATAACACCATCGGGCACTAAGACACGTGTATAAGATGTACCTACAGGTGGTAACGTGTGTGTCTGTACAGGCGTACCATCGTTATTTAAAACACGCAATAGAGTGCTGAGGGACAAGATGCATCTGAGACGGCCGCGTCGGAAGCCAAAGCCTCCTCGGTTGCGTAGTTGCGCTAACGTGTGGTGCGATAATAATTCTGTACCACCAGACCAAAATAACGAGCTGATTAAACTCTGAACTTTCTGTTATGCGTAGAGGGGAGTTTGACGGTGTGACACAAGTACCGAAATTCTACGAAATAAACCGATTGCAACAAGTACCGGCGTTCTAAAAGGGGGAATATAAGAGCTTAGCAGCATATATATATATGTTTTGTGCTGGAGCTTGTATAACACATGCCCAGATACTAAGCGTTGTAAGTGACACCTAGTATCTCCAAAATGGGGAACGACTGCGAAGGTATACATTTTGTTAAGACAATCAGTTGTGTTTCCAATAAAGAAATTCTGAGTTTTTGATAAATAAAGCGAGCACTGGAAAGCACGCCATGCTGGGAAAAGGTGTTCGGGACGTGCTGCAGTGAGTGTTCATTGTGTATGTACTGAGTAATATCATCGGCGTAGGCAGTTACTTTTGCTTCAGGGCGACCAGAGAGAGTTAAGCCGTGAATCTGTGAATCTCGTTCGATAGCTCTTAATAAAGTGTTCTACGGCTAGGATGAATAGGATTGCGGGAGAGAGGATAACCATGACGGTGCTCCTCGAGTAACCTGGAATGGGCGGCTCTCATCATATATAGCATGCACAAGGCGGGCTAACTTGTGAGGAAAACCGAATGCTCGTAAGACGTTGAACAAATAGCCATGTTCAACGAAGTCAAAAGCCTTTTCCTGATATAAGGTAACCAACAACCCCTGGGTGTACTGTGCAGTGGTGTACTGTATTAAGTCACGCGTGAGTTAGGGAATGTCGCGGCCCGAAATGAAACAGACTTGGTGGGCAGCTACGAGTGATGGAAGAGACGGACTTATGCGGCGTACCAGAACGTGAACGAGAGAGTTTATAATCAACATGGAGAAGTGTGATGGGTCGCGTAGATTCGGATTGCTTGGCTTCGTTTGGTGAACGTGGTTAACGAACGAGAGTATACTTGGTACTGAATGTCGTCCAGGGTTTAGGGGAATTTTATTTCCAGATATGCCTTACATAGCTTATGTGCACACAGAAAGATGGACAATGATGATTATGTCTATGTACAGTGCAAGCTGTTATATACAGCGAAAATAACTTACTTGTGTATGCAGTGATGTACACTGCAAAAATTGTACAAGGACAGAACATTCGTGAACATCGATATGAGTACACTTATATAAACAGTAGGCTATATGCACAAACAAGGGGGGGGGGGGGCACTCACAGTGCAAGGCGACGTTTTTGCATTCACCTGTGAGGAAAATTTGCTCTCTTGCTAAAGAACAATATTTCGTCCTAGAGAACAATATGGTTTGAGAGAATTTTATTTCCGGATATATCTTGCGTAGCTTATGTGCACACAGAAAAATGGACAATGGTGATCAATGCGTATGTACAATGCAAGCTGTTATATACAGCGAAAAGAACTTATTTGCGTATGCAGTAATGTACAATGCAAAAATTGTAAAACAAAGACAGGACATTCATGACCATCGAGATGATTCAACTTAAACAATAAGGCTATATAAACAGTAGGCTGGTGGTTTGCATTCACCTGTGAGGACAGTTTGCTCTCGCGCTCAAGAACAATATTGCACAAAAAAGACATGTTTCTAAAGCAGAAAAGATAAATACACACTGTAATTTCACAGTGGTATATAAGCTCTAGCCCACCTCCTCAATAGGAGAGGAAAGGCATGGACAATCTGTTGTTTTTTACAACAATGAATGGCGTAGACCAGTGTCGGAGGAAAGCCTCCTCCCCCAGTATGACTACATAGTTTTGCGTTGAGAGGCATAAGCATTAAGTTTCTTATCCGATGTAGCAGAGGAAACATATATGTTTAGATTAAGTGGTTAACGATTTAGAGTACTTAGTACTCTACTATGAGAGAGCTGAAAACAGTCCCGTGGATCGCGGAACAACAGCTCGAAGAAGAAAACGAACAGTTAAACCTTGCACATTCGGGGGGGGGGGGGGGGACTAGAAAAAGGGGGTAACGATTTAGAGTACCGGGCACTCTACTATGGGAGAGCTTAAAGCCGTCCCAATGAATCTGACGAGCATTTCACAATCTGACGAGCGTTTCAGTGCAATGGCACTTTTAAAGTTGTGTACGTGCACGTTTTAGTGATTCAGCTGTTGGCCGCAAACCTACATACTCTTCCTGGAACTGAAGCGCTTACAAGTGAGTGCCATGGAACTCCGGAACATTGCTTTCTTCACGTTTTCTGTAGTTTGAATCTCAGCTTGTTGAAATGCTGAGTCTTTATATTCGTATACGCACACCGATTCTTGTTTAGCAACTAGAGCAAGAAGACGCCTCGTCAAAATGATGCAGTAATCTACGATTCATTTTTTTGCGTCTGTTGAATATTGTATTCCGTAAACAGTTTTTTTTTTTTGCTGTAGCATGAGCAACTATTTCGAGCAGCGATGGACACTGTTGTTTATCAAGCACTTCCGGTGAAGCGCTTATATCAGGTTTCCTGAATCATGAAAATGTGCTTTAAAGAAAACATCACAGAATATCCATGGTGTTAATGATGATGAATGGGGTGAAGCGTCCGTCAAACCATTCGTTCTTGTTTCCGCCCGTGCGTCTGTCTGTCTGTCTGTCTGTCTGTCTGTCTGCCTGTCTATCTATCTATCTATCTATCTATCTATCTATCTATCTATCTATCTATCTATCTATCTATCTATCTATCTATCTATCTATCTATCTATCTATCTATCTATCTATCGATCTGTCTGTCTGTCTGTCTGTCTGTCTGTCTGTCTGGCCGGCTGTCTGTCTGTCTGTGTGTGTGTGTCTGTCTGTCTGTCTGGCCGGCTGTCTGTCTGTCTGTCTGTCTGTCTGTCTGTCTGTCTGTGTCTGTCTGTCTGTCTGTCTGTCTGTCTGTCTGTCTGTCTGTCTGTCTGTCTGTCTGGCCGGCCGGCTGTCTGTCTGTCTGTCTGTCTGTCTGTCTGTCTGGCCGGCTGCCTGTCTGTCTGTCTGTCTGTCTGTCTGTCTGTCTGTCTGTCTGTCTGTCTGTCTGTCTGTCTGTCTGGCCGTCTGTCTGTCTGCCTGCCTGCCTGTCTGTCTGTCTGTCTGTCTGTCTGTCTGTCTGTCTGTCTGTCTGTCTGTCTGTCTGTCTGTCTGTCTGTCTGTCTGTCTGTCTGTCTGTCTGTCTGTCTGTCTGTCTGTCTGTCTGTCTGTCTGAGGCCCGTGTAATGAAAATGTTTCAGGCCTGTGTACCTAGATTATGGAGCACGTTAACTACCCGAGGTGGTCCAAATTTCCGGAGCTCTCCATCCACTACGCCGTTTCTCAGAATCATATCGTTAAACCCCAGACGATATTGTTACAGGGTTTCCCTTCAAAAAAAAAGGGGGGGGGGGATTTCAGTGCAGCGCCTCTACCCCTAAGCTCAATGCATAAAGTTGTCTTCCCCCTCTTCCTCCCCCAACCGAGTCGCAGCGGCCGCCCGCCCCTCCACCTTACGTCAATGTATGGGGTTGACATTCCGCCGCCTCCATCTTGGGTCACTTCATTCTCAGACCTATTCTTCTCCTCTCCGTGTCCAGTTCAGCAATCATAAGCCGTAACTTCTCCCCTGAGATACTCATCAAGGCAATGTCATAAGTGAGTCGCGGGCTCCTAAAATACTTTCCAATAACTCTCATCCTATAACTCTTCCCAGTGTAGGTCTCTGAAAGCCTCCTGTAAACACACGGTGGATTTGGGCGCACGTTAAAGAACCCCAGGTGGTCGAAATTTCCGGAGCCCTCCACTACGGCGTCTCTCATAATCATATGGTGGTTTTGGGACGTTAAACCCCACAAATCAATCAATCAAACACACGGTGGACAGAATCGAATAGATCGTGTCTCCCTGCTTCACATGCTTCTTTATCGGGACTCCATCGCCTTCTTTTTGGAGGACTTGGTGGCTGTGGATCCACTGTAGATTTCTGCCTATATAGGCATCGTCAGTTACTTTGTTCCACAATGCCTGACTTACTGGTAATTTTCGACCGAATCAAGTGCGCATATGTACCCAATTAATTGGGCAGGAAGATGACCACCACTGAAGCTGAGTTGTTAGAACAACGCGTGACGCGTTATTCGAAGGTAGCACTTTCGGTCCTTGTGAAAAGCACTTTATCTTTTCGTTGACATCACTTTCTTCATGCTAACATTGAAATTACTATATTTACCTTTTCGAACTCATTTCTTGGTTTTGTTTTGTCTTAAAGTTCACCTTTACCTTTCTTTTATGGAACAAGTGGTACCATAGTGCATGAGCGCACGTCTACACTTGAGTAGTTTTGCGTTTGTTCACATCCTTCCGACAGCAACTATTACGCAAGAGAAGAGGAGTAGCCGACTTTACACGTTCGCCCCAACTTCTTCTTGTAGTATACATATCTAATGTCACCAATTTCTCCTTATATACATTTAATAAAGAAGAAAAAAAAAACTCCCTTTCAACGCACACATCGCCTTCCATAAGATGCATTTTGTAGCAACGCATCATGAAATACGTTTCCACCCACTCCAAGAATACGGTGCACTTTGTGTTTTCTTGTGCTTTTTTTAGCATAGCTTTATCTTCTTCTCCGGTATTTCTTTGAATGCGTAACGACGCTCGAATCAAACAAATGATTCGAGGTACACACTGGGAACAGCCGTACGAGGAGTAAATTGAAAAAAATAAATAAATAAAATAAAGATAAAAAGAAGGCAATACCCAAAACTTAACGCCAAAAAAAAAAAACGAGGAAAGAAAAGGTTCAACTATGAGCGTACGCATTTGGCTGCGGCTAAATCAATCAGCACGGGCCCACGCTTACCCACGCGCCCGCACGCAAATAGGCAGATAGCGTGCCGATGTATTCGTGTGTGGCCGGGCGGGGATGATTTAGCTAGAGACGCGCCTTATTGAAGCACCGTTCGTCACTTCATTGAAGGACTACGCTGTTGAGAAAAAGAAACAAAGCCAGGCGCATTAGTAGACTGCATACAGCGCGAAAAACGAGTTGCTTGTGACGCACGGCGAAGTGCGTGGCCCGCTCGCCCTCTAGCGGAGATCCGTGGAACTAGACTCGCTTTGAAAGAATGATGGCGCAAGAAGCGACGCGGTTGTACAAGTAAGAAGGTTTGTACCAGCGCGTAACAATCTTGCACGCGGGTTTTTTTTTCTACGCGTGGCGTAATAAACGTGGTGTGCTGTGTGAGGCTTAAACGATGGGCCCGGCAAAGACCCATTGGAAGAGGCGCCGGGCCGGACGCAATTTGGAGCCATTGAGTTCCGATTAAGACGTAGGAGGCGGGTACGAGGGAGCACTCGAGTTTGCGGATGTTCGTCTTGCTAGGGTAAGCTTTCTTTCTTCCTTTCGTTGTTTCTTTCTTTCTTTGCTTGTTTCTTTCTTTCTTTGTTTCTTTCTTTCTTTGTTTCTTTCTTTCTTTCTCTCTTTCTTCCTTTCTTTCTTTCTTTCTTTCTTGCTTTCTTCTACGATTTAGCCCAGAGACGCGAGAGACACTACCGGTATAACAACCCTGATGCGCATTTTGCGTTGGGAAGTTTATTCAGGGTTTCATGCTTTTGTGGTTCGGCGTTTTCTTCGCGTGTTTTTTTTTTTTTTGCCAGAAGGCATGCGTAAATGTCGTTAGGGGCAGCCGTTGGCGCTTGAAATTTTTAATGCGGGGTGGGGGGGGGGGGGGTGCGTATTTGCTCTTGCAGGTGCTTTTGTAGTGTGCATACTTTTCGACGAGATCTGAGCGACTAAGGCAGAACGAGTCGTTTGCTGTGAGTGTGTTTGTCCTTTTAAAGGTGTGCCGGGAAGGAATGTTTTGCGGAATGCAAATGTGCGGAAGGCGGGGAATAAGGCGGTGGATTTTGTGTGTCGGCGCTTCGTTGTTCTGACGGCGCCCGGTGAGCAGCTGGGTGTGAGATCTTTGCGCGTGATACAACCGGAGCGGTAGCTATGTTCTACTTGCTCAAATATTACAGAGCACGAGCTTCTCAGTATGTCTTACGTTGTGCTTCCAGTACGTGATAGTATGCGTTTTCATTGCCTCTTCCATTCTTTTCTTCACAAGCCAATACAAGAATATGCAAGAAATAAAGAACATAGAGAAAGTGAGAGACGAATGAAAGCTATAATGAATGAATAAATAAATAAATAGATAAATAAATTAAGAAATACTATCTGGAAAGGCTGTGCTGTACTTGCCGCAAATTGAGCTTGTGTTCTGTCTTAAAATCATGTTGTATTCTCCCCACTTTAATGCCTTATGGCGCTGTGGGTATCAAATAAATAAAGTAAATAAATAAATAATGAATGAATGAAAGAAAGAAAGAAAGAAAGAAAGAAAGAAAGAAAGAAAGAATGAATGAATGAATGAATGAATGAATGATTATACACATACACGTGGAGAAATTAGTCACTGGCATTTTTTTTGTATGTCGTGCTTTCTCATGTGCGTAGTACTGAAAAGTTCGCAATGTTACAAAATTTGTTCCAGAAAAGGGGTGCGAGGGTCAGAGGTGAAGGCGCATCACACTACGATTTTACCTTGAACCGGAACACTAAGATTACAGTGGAGAGTACCTCTTGTGTCTTCAGCACCTGACACGACTCCTAAAGTCGTGGACGGCGTGGAAATTCAGGTTTGATAATCTATGGGTTTCAGAGGTAGTCATTGCGAAACTTGTGCTACTGAGGATCTTCAGACAAAGTTTTCTTGTTATATTCTCGGTAGCGCTTGGCTCCACAGAGGGAAAGAGAGAGAGAGCCAAACATGCGGGATGCCGAGACTGGCAATTTTGAGAAAACTTGCGGGTTGGTGACAAAATTTACTACTGGGAACGCGCCGACAACTTCACCACATCATATTCAAGAGAGAGAGAGAGAGAGAGAGAGAGAGAGAACTAACTAAAAGGAAGAGACCGGGAGGTTAACCTAGAAGAACTGGTTTGCTACCCTGTACAGGGGTGGGGAAAAAGGGTCGGAGAGAGGATAGAGATACAAGCAGAAAAAAAAGGCAGCTGGGGCACTTACGCCAAAACTGATGCCAAAACTGATGCAACAGCGGAGGTGGCGGCCTTCTCATCCTCCTTTTATTTCTCCTCCTCCCTTTCCATTCTCTTTCCCACCCTTTGCTGCACTAGACAGTGCTGTGCTTTACCCTCTCCCTTTGCTCATTTCCTCCGTCGTCACCCTTACATTAACGCTCCTTGCTCTCGCTGCCGTTTCCCCCTTAATGTATATCCTACATAGCTATGCTGTGCTCCATTTTTTTCCTCATACTTGAAAATCGCGGACAGGCCACCGCAAAAGAAGGTCGGGAAATAGAGGCCGAAACACGCCTCCCCTCCTCCTGGCCCTCACTTCCCTATTCCTTCTTGCTGCTCTATGATAAAAAGGTATGCTATGATTTATCCTGCCCCCTTCCCCTCCTTCTCGTAACATCAGTCCTGCTCCCATAACTATCCTTTCTCACACTCTTGATGTACAATGATATCCATATTAGAACCTTTCCCCTCCTTTTTTCTCCTTCTCTCCCTCGAATGAATCCACCTCCTCTTATCTATCCTTTCTCAGCCGCTTGCTATACTGAAGTATATGGGGCTACTCTATGCTAGGATTTGCTTAGCACGTGTACACACCCGCTTTCAGTCTCGGCTACTCACCCGAGATTGTACCCCCCCCCCCCTTCCTGGAGCTCTGCCAAGTTAAATCAGCTGCGCCTAGCTAAATGAGCTGCGCTGTCACAAAATCAGCCATATATAGTTCCTGCAGCCATAAACTGTCAACTGTCTGCTTCCATTTCTCCGAACATTTGTTTGCGCTGTTTACACGCACTCCATGCACTCAAACAGTGAGACGGGGCGCGTCATCCCTCTTCGTCGCCGCGTCAGAGGACCGCCATCGGGCCACTGTCGAAAAAAAAAAGCACCACCTCAAGACAGTCTCGTTATGTACAGTACGTGGCCAAGCCACCGCCACCTTCCACGCGTCTTCCCAGCCACGCACAACAAACTCCTCTGCACACACCATCGTCTACAATCGAAGGACGCGTCCACAGGCTGCGCAGCTCTGTTGACAGCGGCAGGCTCTTCGGACAAGGAGTGTTTTGGCCGCGTACTTCTCCTTTCTGTTAGCTGTGTCTAACTCGACCGTTGGCGCAGTCGCCTCGACTTCGACGAGCCAGTCAACGTCTGCTCGGCCTATCACCCTGGGGAACGAACCGGGGGGAACATATTGAAGCAATTCCCGTGAAGCCAGCCAGGGTCGGGACTTAATCTTTGATCGGCCCCGGGCCTTTCTCGCTTGTACGACCTCTTGTTCTACGAAACCCTCTTACTACACTTCCTAACCACTCTCTCTCTATTCTCTCTCATTGCCAGAAGAGTACACACACATGTACCGCACAGTATACGATAGAGAGACGCCACGCTGAAACACTTTGGCCCACACTCCGCCTTGCGTTCCTCGTCACACACAACACGACGTCGTCGCAAGCGAGCGCAAACAAGCGAGCCTTTTGCTCGATCACGCGGGCACGCCGGGGAATGGTTTGGGGAAGAAGGGGATGCGTCGGGACACCGGAAAGAGCTGTAGGCTATCAGCGGGAGACAATAGGGGTTGGCCTGCCGGAGTCTGCGCTTAACGGAACGCTGTAGTCACTCGCGAGGCGCTCTCCTCCCGTGGGGGTGGATCGATCGATGCGTGTAACGTTTGAGCCACGTTGGTGTTCTTTTCTCGACATCGAAGGAGCGAGAGGGAAAGAGTCCCGAACATTTCATCACTCTGGGATCGAGTTTTTTCGAGAAGAACGCATGCATACGGGGAGAAAAGGGGAAGGAGTCCTAAGTGAACACTGGAGAGGTTTGACCGCCGGGATGTTTATGAACGCGCAGCATGAGAAAGTTGCAGTGACGTCATACTCTACGAGCGCCGGTTACACGCACGTGAATGGGCGCTCTACCTTTGTTGTAGAGCGCCTATTGTTGTAGAGTGCCCATGTTGTTGTAGAGCGCCCATGTTGTTGTAGAGCGCCCATGTTGTTGTAGAGCGCCCATGTTGTAGAGCGACCTTTGTTGTAGAGCGCCCATGTTGTAGAGCGCCCATGTTGTAGAGCGCCCATGTTGTAGAGCGCCATTGTTGTAGAGCGCCCGCAGAATTTGTCGAAATTTTTAGGAAGGAAAATTAAGTAGTATGTGTAAGGTGTAGGACTGATACAGATCGTACACGACATGCCTACCCTTAGAAAGAAAGAAAAAAGGGTCAACTGCGACAAAAATGGAATTATATGTACAGAATGTTCGACTTAACGCAGTTCGTGAACAAGATGCCAGAATTTCAACAGTAGTTGCACTTCGGTAGAGCACTCTGTCTACTCTGTTGTGAGTTAGTGAATAAAGTTAAAGAAACACGACAGCAGTCATCTACAGCTGCAGCACTTCATTGAGAAATATTGAGATTAGAGTCTCTAATCCACACTTGGTTTGGGCGAATATAGAGGCTCGAAGGGATTTCAAATCCTTGGGACATGTGGTGAGTCAGCCGCTCTATCGACAGCACTGTTTTAGAGTTCATCATTACTGTTGCTGAGGCAGTTGAAAAATGCTGTTGTTGCATGAGGTGTAGAAAGTGTAGGGGTTCGCAGATAAAAAAAGGTGTATGTTACTAAAAGGCCATATGATTTTGTATAGTTTCTAGTTTCCTTATTTATTAAAAAACACCCCTAATGAATAATATACTACCTAATGCTTTACGGCGACCATTACGATGACGTTGTTCCAGGAATAGCGCAGCAAAGAAATCCGCGACCAATGCCGAGTAAAATAGTGCAGGTCAGCGGACATTGGGCCAATCCGGCGCCCCCGTAGTACTCATTTTCTGTTTACGTCAAATAAAACTGGGATCGCAAAGAGTAATTAAAAATATCGGTCTAAGCACTGTGTATATCCTGCCGTGTGAAAAAAAAAAACATGTTGCATTGCGATGCTAAGCAGGATTGATGAGCGAAAAATTAAAATAACCGGCTGATTGAGTACAGGTTCTAGCACAAAAGTGTGAAAAGCTTCTCCGTATTATCAGGTCTTAACGCACCGTAAAAAAAAAAAAACTCCAAGGGAAGAACGTCTGCCTAAGAATACCTGTTATCGCGGAAGTTCCACTCGAAGAGCATTGTGAAAGGGAAAAAAACAAGCTATAAAACGTTGTTGTGTTCCCGTCCGCTTGTCGAGCCCAGCCCAACATGCGGAGTTACCTTACAAAACTAAAATAGACTTAATTTTTTTTTCCAGTGTAGGTTGCGCTCGCATGTGCTGCGAGTGTGTTGGAGTGTTCATATACTTTCGCCTACTTTGTTCCTTCCAGCCAATAGCAAACTTCGGTTGCGATAGAACATCCTTGTCCCGTCTTGCTATTCGACTTCAGCTCTAGAGTTCCTCCGCGAGCATTTCCAACCGTTAGTCGAGTTATCGCCGCAGAGTGCAAACTTTTGGCCGGTTAACGTAAACAGTGCAATTTTCTTTATTCATTTTTTTGTTAACGAGCAACATAACAAGAAGCTAGCCACCATTGAGCTCTCGCTTCGTTCTTTCCCTGGTCCCGTTACTTGTGTTCTTACTTGTCCTTTATGAAAACGCAAGTCATTTCCAATAAATGATCAGTTGTCCCGCAGAGCTATACACTATACCGTACACAGCCCATTGCACGCTTTCGCGCACATTTCACGCCTAAAAGCCTGCATCGCTTCCTGGAGTGTTCAGTTTACTTGTTTTTCTTTCTGAACTTATCTTTATTACTCTTTCCGAACTCCCTGCCATTCGAGAGCGCACGTAACGTTTAAAAAAAAACGTTTCGCGCCAAAAAAAAAAAAAAACACAACACAGTTTCAAGAGCCACAGTAGATACATGTATACAACCTGTACATCCTAGTCTATGCGGCTCACTGTTTTTCGTACGTTTTTTTCTCACACGCGCGGTTGTCTTGGCACCTTCCAACCTCAGAAAATAAATACAGCTCAACGCATCTGCGCGAGTTTTTCTCGAAGTGCTCCAGAGGGGAGGGAGGGAGGGCTGCGTTCCATAGTTCACACAGGAAGTCATATCCTACGGCGTCTCTGTGTTTCAACGGGCTCGCCGCTTTTCAAGGATAGCATTCGAACTTGCTGTATGAACTCTCTTCAGTTCTTGACAATACAAACGCAAAGACTACACTTTCGTTTTACAGAAATACGTACGCAGTGCGTCCTTTCTCCCCGCCGTCTTTCCAGTGTTTGTCTTTCTAAACTGACAACCGAGTGGAGGTGACAGTCGTCCACTGCTTACCTGCCTGCCCGGCTCCCTAAAAGTTGGGCAGGGCCTTTCGGGTTCTGGCAACACCCGAACGGTCAGGAAGTGCCGGGTTCGTATATACACATACATGCAGCGAGTCGCAACCGTGTTACGGGGCTCACAGAATATGTCGCCCACTTCCGCTGCCAAAATCGATTCTTCTCAAGATTCTGTTGTTTCATTTTTAGGGGGGCGAGAAGTCGTTTGAAAAGTTCGCGAGAGAAAACAAAAAAAAACGGTGAATGCGGCTCAACCAGAGAACTTTTGTCTTAATAAAGGTCTTTCAAGGTGTACATCGAGCTTTTAAAGAAGTTGAGTTGTTTGTTGCGAGTCAGTCCTTACTGTTCTCGTCTCCCCTCGTTTTGCGGGCGTGAGAAGCGTCGAAGTGAAGTTAACATGGTCTCTTACTTGCCAAGATGCTAGCGGCAAAACGTTTGTTGGACGCGTGATTTTCGGGGACGCGAGCTGGTGCTCTCTCGAGGGGGAGTTTTCGTGGATATATACATTTTCTTTGAGTGCCCCTGCGTGACCGTTCTCTCTCTCTTTTTTTTTCTTTTTTAACTTTTTTGTTCACTTACTTTCTCCAGGTGTGTTGAAGACAATTTCCGTAAGCGTCGTCCAAGTATGCTTTCGCGCAGCTTTCTCGAAGAGAACTGAAAACGTTCCAGCCCTTCACACCAGATGCGCAACTTTCAAACTTTCGAACTGCTTTAACTTTCCTCGTATAGCTTTCTTTTTATGGGGCGAAGCTCCTAACGTATTGGGGCGTACGTCCCATGTTTGTCGTAGTAGCCACCTCTTGTTTAGTCATTGGAATGTCCGCTGGATGGCATTACTTGTATATGATGAATATATCAGGAAATTATGTAAGATGGTGGTACTGGGAGAGTTCACTAGATGGAAGCACGAATGGATGGGCAGACAGATGGACGTACGGACAGACGGATGGCTGAACGGACGCTTGGACGGGTGCACGGACGGAGGGACAGGCGCATGGACGAACGGACGGACGGATGGACGCATGGGCGCATCACCCTACTCATCATCATTCACTCCGCGGATATCCTGTGCTTTTTTTTCGAGAGCTCTATTATACGGTAACGGTTCTTGAACTGGTATAGCGCATTACGGGGAAGAAGAAACGGCCGAGCAGACCGACACAAGAGGTCCTCTTGTGTCGGTCTGCTCGGCCGTTTCTTTTTCCCCGTAATGCGCTATACCAGTTCAAGCACGATGAACCAACTCGCCCAATCTTCAACACTCACGGTAACGGTGGTCTGAAAGTGCACAGCGCACAACAGAAACCTTGAAAGTGTGCCTTCAGTAAGCATAGATAAAAATTTAGGACATACATAAATACATACATACATACATACATACATACATACATACATACATACATACATACATACATACATACATACATACATACATACATACATACATACATACATACATACATACATACATACATTCGAATCCCGGCTGCGGCGGCTGCATTTACGATGGAGGCGGAAATGTTGTAGGCCCATGTGCTCAGATTTGGGTGCACGTTAAAGAACCCCAGGTGGTCTAAATTTCCGGAGCCCTCCACTACGGCGTCTCTCATAATCATATCGTGGTTTTGGGACGTTAAACCCCACAAATCAATCAATCAATCAATACATACATACATACATACATACATACATACATACATACATACATACATACATACATGCATGCATGCATGCATGCATGCATACATACATACATACATACATACATACATACATACATACATACATACATACATACATACATACATACATACATACATGCATACATACATACATACATACATACATACATACATACATACATACATACATACATACATGCATACATACATACATACATACATACATACATACATACATACATACATACATACATACATACATACAGGCAGCTGCAGGCAGGCAGGCAGGCAGGCAGGCAGGCAGGCAGGCAGGCAGGCAGGGACCTCTTTTAAGGGGGGAGGTGGGGATCGAAAGTGAAATTCTTTAGTTTTTGTCGTAGAGCAATAAAATTTGGCATGCTTACTGGAAACTGCGCTAAATGATAAATGACAAAGTTTCATTCAGCTATCTCCAGTAGTTCTGGCATTATAAATTTTTTTATCCATCAGTGTACTACCAAACTTGCCCAAAGCCTGGTGTGACAAAAAAACATGGTAGAAGCCTATAGTTGCTCTTATATTTTAGCCATTGGGATGGTTGATGTCGTGACATTCTGCAAATATTTTTATGACTCTGTTTTTATTTTACAGAGAACATTGTATACATGCTTGTAAATGTGGTCGTTATCATAATGTGAAATTAGCTTAGGAGTAAAAATACTGAGGTAGTAATTAACAAATATGAAAACGTCACGACATAGAAAATTCACTGAGGAACACAATGCAAAAAACCACATGAAAATCCGTCAAGCCATAGTCATGCAAGCATCGTGGCAAGCTGGACAGTCGGGTCAAAACACGTTTCTGAGAAAACTGGCGTTAAAGTTGAACAGTCAGTAAAGGTCCATCAAAATGCCCCGGGACTGTAATACTTTGTGTCTTTGCTTGCGAGGGTCTTCTTACGTCCTTTCTCTTTCATTTTTTCTGCACTGCGTGCTTTTCGTTTTCTTAGCTGGTCTTTTTCTTCAGCTCTTTGAAGGGCGAGGCTAGCAGGTTTGATGCTCACGGACTTGCACATTTCAGTGTAGGCTCGCAAATTCCCAAAATTGTAGCGTGCAACTGCTTCATGTACTGTTGTCTCCACTGCGAACAATGAAGCGTGTTGGTCCTTTGAAGTCAGTGACCAAATAACTGAATGCAAGCTTTCCGCCGCATTCTGAGTTTTGTTGCCTTTGCATCGCTCCAACAGTTGCGGGAAAGAGAGACGTTGGTATACAGGCAGCAGAGCCTCCGCTACACGTTTCGACAGGTTATACCTGTGAGGTGGTGCTGGCTCCATTTTGGCCTGTGCTGAACGATGTTTGCACCAGCTATCAGGGCCAGGTGGGCAGAGCTCATGGTGAGGCTCGTCGTCGGTGGACGTGATAAAAAGTGGCCATCACGGCCCTTTGCATGTCAGGGACACTTGTGTGTTTTCGCAAGGCTAACCCGTAGTAGCTGGTCAGTTTTTTAATCAACTCCTGCGTCAGTCCACCTCTCCCACCCAATGGCTCCCCTTTCTTAGCTCTTGTCACCAGTGTGCGGAGAGCGGTGCCCATTCTCTTCTGCACATGGTTCACGCAGTCTTCTTTGGTCAGTGGTATGAAGCCGTACACCTCATCTTTGCACAGAGCAAGATAGGTTCGGCTGTCACCATCACATATAATGTTGGTGTAGCGGAGGCCATACCTGCTGACAGAGCGCCTGAAAAGTGTCAGAGCAGCCTCCACTTCCATCTGTCCGGAGCCAACATCAGTATTCTTCTGACATTGATGTTTCTCAGCCCAAGTGACGAAGTTGGGGTCGCTCTCTGCTGGTTGTTGACAACACCCAAGACAGAAGTTGGAAAGGACTGTGCAATCCAGCACAAGCCCCGTGTAAAACTCAATAATACATCCTACCCCAATGTGTGAGCTGTGGCCTCTTGTAAGCCACGTGCCGTCATACACAACTGTGATGTTGTTTGGGCTTGATGGCTGCATCTTACTGTACACGTCTTTTACCGCAAGCACAGCATCTGCAAAGATGTTTTGTGCAGCTTCCTCTGCTCCTGGTTTGAATGTTTTTTTAGGTGTTCCTGATAGGTTTTTTGATGAATGCCCCGATGAGAGACATTCATTGTAGCCCAGAAGTCATTCAGGGCAGTGGGCCCTTTTCCAATGGACTTGATTGCTTGCATTGCTCTTAGGTTGACTTCAAAAGCCCTTCCTTCGGATTTTTTACTGGATGACCAAGGTGAATGAATAGGGCCACAGGAAGCACACAAAAGTACCAGTTTTACTGCCAGGCCCAATTTTGTTCCATGCTGCACTGACAAAGTCTTCTTACAACATTTTGGGCAGAGTGCAGGTCCTATTAGGGAATTCATGGCAGAAACCTGAATTAGGGTGAACTCATCCTCTTTTGTTGCCGATGTTTGCTCCGTTTGCTGCGCGAACCCGAACTTCCGCTCCGTTGCCGACACCTCGCGAAGTGCATCGCGGACACTGCTGGCTTGCTTCTCGGCGCCTTCCGAGGACACGAAACGAGGTTCCAGGTGTATTTGAACGGTGCGCTTCCGCTGAGGCAAACGATCGCCGACATCCTGGACAGCTGGCACCACGTCGTCGTCCGCCGCCGCGAAAACGAAACTTTTCTCGCGTTCACATCGCACCGTGATGCCGCGGCTAGTTGATGGCCCCGGGTCTTCAGTGTCACTGCCAGGCGTCGATTCACCGTCACTTTGAACAGCCGGCACCGCATCGTCACCCGCCGCAGCGAAAACGAAACTTCTTTCGCGTTCGGGCCGCACGGCAACGTCGCGGCTAGTTTACGGCCCCACGTCATAGGCCTCACTGCCGAGCATCGGCAGCGAGCAGGTGTCGGCTTCCGACGACACGTAGCTTGGTGGCGACGCGGTACTCGGTTCGTCTGATTCAATCGCTGCTGACTGCTTCGTTTTCCCAACAGGAGGCTTGCGTTTACGCTTCCCGTAAGCGTACTTCGTCCGGTACTTCGTCCTGCGCTTCCGGTCCACGCGACGATCCATTGCGGGCGCTAAGCCTCGCGCTAGAGAAGAGTTGGCGTATCGGCGACCGTATCGGCGTATCAGCAGGGGATTCGCAAACTATAGTGCGCCAGCGTGTGCGTAGCAGATGTGCGTGCGCAGAGCAGACGACCAGCGCAAGCAAGCGCGTCCCAGCAGCCACTCACAGAGCGCGCTCAGTACCACGTGACAGGAGCGACCAATGGGTGCGCGTCTAAGGTGTCTTGGATGCCTTCGCATTTTTTCTGTTTGTCCGTTTATCTTAGCTCGTAGAGTCGTGGTTTCACCGGGAGAAGTACGGCGGTGAAGCAAGCTTTCCAGTGACACCAAGCTTTCCGCGAGCAGCGGCGAAGGCGCGGAAGTATCGCGCTCGGAAATGGGCCATTTTCGCGCAGATTTCAGCCAGCTTTTTGCGATCCGTGGTCAGAAAAACATTTTTTAAGCTTACTTTGAGATCGTTTTCGGCGGAAATATTTTTAGATATGATAGAAATGGTGATGCAGAATCCAAATCTGCCCTTATCCAAAATTAGTTTTTTTGCGAGAATTTCGCGATTTGATCCCCGCGTCCCCCCTTAAGGTCATGAGGAACACTACAGCCAAGGCGGTAGAGAGCAGCGGGCCGCTCCCACGTCGGGACGGGTAGGCCAAGCATCACTGCCACATCGCGGGCACTCTGGACGGCCTTGAGACGGTACAAAAGTTTCTAATTATTGCGCGCATAGTTCCATCCCTTTTCGATCATGCGCCGAGAACTCTGTGGCACTGCTGGGGCACGTGGTTTACGTACATGTGGTGCCACAATCTAGACATGTTGGATCAATGCCTTCAGTTAACTGCCTGGCTGTGGAAATAAGGATTTCCTATAGTTTGAAGCAAGCGGGGGGTACATGTCTTTGCTATTGAGAGATTCACATGAGGAACGGGGAAAGACCCTTTTGTCCAGCTGGTATTGTCTAGTCGAAGCCTGAAAATATCTCCTTTAAGCAGCACATGCTACGTTTATGTATATGCGACGTTTTTATGCTCTTGTGTCAGCTTGTGGCCTAAACAGAACGAGAGAAATTGCTTTTTAGATGAATTTTCGCCATACCCAATGTGCGTCGTTCTAATCTCATTGTGCTGCGTATGACCATAGCTGATCACTTTGGGTGAAGCTACTACGATGTTTGACGTGCCGGGTGCCGGAAATGTCAAAAGTATTATTTTTCTCGAAAGAAAACATGCAACCGAAAACTAACTGCGTATACATTTGTAGTATATGATTGCATTACTTTTAGGTCGAAATGAAGCATGACTTACAGCTGTATCATGAAGTGTTTAATTTTACACTTATTGCGATTATCTGCTGAAACTCCCTCAAAACAACACATTACTTCATTTTACACATTGGAATGTAATATTGAGTGCCGTGGGATGCTGTTACGTGAATTTTACACATTTGTAAAGAGGACGCTATAATTAGCGCCTGAAACGGGTACAGATAAAATTTAAGCTCTTGATTTGAACCCACTACTTTTGAAAAGAGAAATGAGGGAATCATAGAGCCAAATCTATTTGCACTCTAAGTGAAGGCTGTACAAACTACGAAACATTGCGTGATGTACCTGTGTATATTATGAGTTTATCAGGTGTTTATGCGCTCTTTTTCTTCGCTTTTCGGGTTCTTTCCACGTGATTATGCGATATTTCGTATGGCTTTCGCTTCCATTTTTTCTCTTGCGATTACCTTACTTGTTATAAGAGTATTTATTTTATGGTCACTTTTATACTGTTTCTCCGCTGTTAGCCTAAGGGCGCCGAGCCATGCTCCCACGACATGACGCAGAAAGTAGCGTTCTTTCATTGCGATAGCAATTATATGGACACTCTTGGCTGGTAGTTACGACCAGTGTCGGCGTCGACGTCGCCGTCTCCGTCATTCACCGTATGTGTATACGTATCAAATATGAAAACGCAAGACAGAAAACTCGTACAGGAAAAGAATACGGCGCGTGGAATCGAACGTCTGACTCTCTCGTTTGTGAGCGAGAGTAAGCCACGAGGTAGCATCTCCTTCACCGCTGAAATGGCAAGTTATTTATATCTACCACTTACTGCAGGCGCTGCTGATCTCGAAGGAGATAGCGTGTTTTCAGCTTGACCAGCAAGATGGCGCGATAAGCGCGCTCAGCGTTAGCTCGGCGCCCAACTCGTCGCGATATACCACCGTGCCGACACGCGCTTTGCCCCGCGGAGGGGACGGGGGTAGATGATTGTCCGTGCGCTTTGCCTACGGTGGGAAAAAATCATGCGCCTTCGTTCTTTTCGCTCGCTGCACACGCCCCGTTTGCGAAAAAATCGCGCTTTTCAAACACACCGAAGTAAAAACTAGAAGACTTGCTAGTTTGCACTCATCTGTACATGTGATTACATTTTGTGCGTCATTTTTTTATTTGTTTAAACAGCGCGTTCAGTGCCGAGCTGTAAACATTAATTCACTCTCGTCCTGTGTGTGGTGTTTTCGTGCGTCATTTCTGCGTCAGCAGCGCGTTGCACGTTTCGATCTGTTTGCCGTTCTCGGCGTCACATTCGAAGTTGTTGCTATCGCATTCATTGCTTCGCCCTTGCCACGAAACTGTGACTTTTCGTCTTCTTTTTCACAACCACACAGACACACTCTCTCTCTCTGCGTAGCCATTACGCGAGACGTGAGACTGCGCGATAACGCGTCACGTGAGACGACAAGAGTGGTTCCTCGAACTGATCTGCAGGTTAACAAAAAAAAAGGCAGTATCGCAAGAGTGGTGCTAAAAGCCTGAAGGAGGTACGGAGCTGAGCAGCCTTCTTTGTTTCTCTCTGGTTTTCTCTTTCCTTCAATTTACTTAGCTTTTCCTAATTGTTGAGTTTATTCATGTTTATTCCTTCCTCTCTCTCTGTTTATTTCCTTTCCCCTATTATTTCTTCTTCCTATTTTATTCCCTTTTCATCTCTCTGTCAATACATTTCTCTCGCTCGTTTCCTCTTCTTCTTTTTTTAATATGTGCTTTTGCGAACGTTACGACAAGCACAGTAGCTTTTCTGCTGCTAGTGATAAGTGATCACCATCATGGAACTTGAAGAAGAAGAGGAAGAACACTTCTCGACGTAAGTGCGGGCTCAACACGCTACACATGAAGCGCTACGCCAAGCTGTACAGTGACGGCACACGATGGCTTGGCCCTCTAAATTGCTCCGAACCTAAAAGTTGCGCGTGTGGATTGACCTTGCCCGCGGTGGTGGCTGTACGATCCGTTAGACACGTAGTGCGACGACGGAGGAGGAAAACAAATAAACGTTTATTGCTCGAAACGTTAACGCGCTGCTAGTACCGCTGCCTACCTAAAGGTGGGAGGTCTGCTCATTCCAGGGACCTTCTGGCTTCCGCTGCCTTCTTGGCCATCGCGACGAGACACCGCTGTTGCTCCTGGTCTTTGGAGGAGGAGTAGGTTCGAAGAGGAGGAAAACTTTATTTCAACAGAGGAGTTTGAAGTATATACGCAGGCTTTTTGGGCCCCCGCACGATCCCGCTGCGCTCAATTGTTCATTTGGTGGTGCTCTATTGCTCTGGTAGCCGATCGACTGCCATTGTCTGCTCAACCGGGTTTTCTGAACGCAGTAGAGTCTCCTGGTTCTCCCAGGTCTTCAGGATTTCTAGGGCCTGTGGGGGAAGATCTGCCAAGTGGTGAAGTGAGCTCAGCCTTCCACGTTTAAAGCTCTTCGCTTCCTTGACTGCACAGGGCGCATGGCCTTCGGCGAATACCTGGAATGACCACTGAGGAAAAGAAGAAAAAAGTAAATTAATGACGTCACGCGTGGATATGCAGGCATCGAACGAAAACTGAAACATTGACACTGATTTTCCCCTCTAGTAATATATCACTGATCCTGAAATCATCGCGTTAGATTTCCCTGAGTACAGTTTATCAGTGTTAACTATTTCGTTGATTTACTTTAGCGTTTCTTTGCGTAAACCTATATATAATAATAATATCTGGTATTTATCGTCTCAGAACCACCATATTTTTACGAGGGACGCCGCAGTGGAGGGATCCGGGAATTTCGACCACCTGGTGCTCTTCAACATCACACGAGCCTCAAGCAACTCGTCCATCGTTTATCGTCTCAGAACCACCATACTTTTACGAGGGACGCCGCAGTGGAGGGATCCGGGAATTTCGACCACCTGGTGCTCTTCAACATCACACGAGCCTCTAGCATTTCTCGTCCATCCAGATGTGACAGCCACGGCCAGGTTTAAACCGGGGGCCTTCAGGTCACCATAGGAGCACTGCGACCGCTACACCACCGGGCCGGCCCCTTTACGTAAACTTATCCCCCAATGTCGTATATGCTTAATATAATTCTTAACTAAAATTAGAACCATCGATTTCGCGCGTTTCATGTTTCTTTTTTACAACACCTCGTCTGAATACCCGGCAAACCCGGAAGTAAGTGCTAAGCGGAAGTGCCTGGACAAGAAGCAAGAGTGTCACTCGAAGATCGTGCCAATAAAGAAAGTCATAGCATCCTTCATGCACTGGCCTAAAACGAGTACGAAGGCGAAGACCACCGAGAGTGGCTATTTTACAGTTGCAATCGATATCGACACCATACATGCTTTAGTTCACGCTCACTAATTGACTGATGCTAATTACCTCACTAGTACTATCATCATATATATGCATTGTCATGCTTTCACTAAAGTTTGTATCTATTTCTTCCCGCTTCGTGTGTTTAGAAAACGTGGTTAACGATTTAGAGTACTCGGTACTCTACTTCATTATGATTAAGTGAATGAAGAGAATGTAAAGATTGGCCCAGCACATTTCGAGTTCTTCGAAGAGAAATAAGAGTCTCACTAAATGATCGTACCAGGAAAGCTATAGTTGACGAATTACAATACTGTTCATTGTACTTAGTGCCTATGCAGAGCCCGAGCCTATCTCCAGTTAACTTGTTTAAGCGAATTTCATTTCCGTAAGAATTCTACGTACACAGAAGAGATTCGTTCGACGCAATTTTGCACTCAAGAGATTTATCACATACCTTATTATACATGTATTTGTACAATGGGATCTGTTAGTACCTGCAAGCGAAATTTCTAGCTTGCACAATGAAAATTACGCGCAGATGTTACGTACACTTCATGAGGAGTAACAAGATATATATATATATATATATATATATATATATATATATATATATATATATATATATATATATATATATATATATATATATATATATATATATATATATATATATATATATATATATATATAAGGGGATTATAGGAAGTATCACGCAGGCTCTGATAGTATAGAAAAAGGAGTAATTCACACACAACGAACGTTTCAGCACAGTTTAGTCCGACGTTTCGACCGTGGGACCGGCCTTCGTCTGGGAATACAGGGCATAAAAATCGCGCGCTTATATATGTCAATATTCGAGACCCCCCCAAAAAACACACATGCTCTTGTGTAACGAACAAGGCTCATCTGTATCAGCACAAAAACGGTTTTCAGTGATCAAAAATATATATCTATACAGCACTGTGTGATGTCACCATTTGTAAGTCATTGGCAGCTGATACGGCTTTGCGGGATACACGTGTGCATCGCGACATTACGGATGTCAAAGCTCTTTTCTTACAATAATGGTTCGCGTGTAAAATATACGCGTTGCCGATGATAAATAATTCTATTATATATATATAAGAATCGCTGTTTCTGTATACATTATCAGCACAGCGCACTCTCTGATAGAGAAGCAGACTAGCGTACACTTGTTATATTGTTGACCAATAAGCTTACGTGGAAGGAAGACACGTCAATGTGCCTGCATCTTCATTGATACCATCTGCTACAGTATTGAACTTGAATATCAGGTATGATTCCCGGAGTTCGCGATCATGGTTTGAGCGGAAACCAGATTCAAGAATGGTCGCTTTCATTTGATCGAAAGAGTGGCCCGGCATGCGAACGTGTCGTGATAGCGGTAGATGAGGGAATATATTTACATGGGATTTGTGGTTATTAAAGCGTATTCTGAATGGAGTTTCAGTATGACCAATATATTGTTTCAAACAGGCACTACATTCCAACATGTATACGGCATTATAAGTGTCGCAGTCGAAGCTACCACGAATCTTTAATTTAAAGTCCGAAGACGTGCTCGCGGCGTTTTGCGTGGTTTGCATGTGCACACACACTTTGCACCGTGGTTTGTTACAAGGTGCACAGCCACTCTCTTTACGGGTACCAATTTCAGATGACGTTAACATGTCGTGAAGGTTTTTTGACCGTCGGTAAACAACACGAGGCGGAACAGAAAAATTTTTTTTGAGATTATCACTTTCGGTTAAGATGTTGTGGTGCCGTTTCAATATAGCAGATACCTTAGGAGCTGATGATGAAAATGTCAGAACAAGGTTAGTTTGAGCAGAGCTATCGTTCCCGTCCTTTCCTTTCAGAATCTCGGTGCGGTTGAGTTGGTCAGCTCGAGTTATGGCATCGTCTATTAGTTTTTCCGGGTATTTTCTTTTTACTAGAGAACTTTTGAGCCTATTACAATTTTCAATGAAATCTGTACGGTCAGAGCACAACCGTTTAAAGCGGTGAGCCTGGCTATAGGGAATTCCTGTTTTGCAATGCCGGGGGTGGCCACTCTGAAAATGCAGGAGTTGATGTCGGTCAGTAGGCTTGCGGAACAGCTTCGTAGCAAGTTGTCCTTCGGAAATGGTGACTGTGACATCGAGAAAATTTACAGAAGTGCGCGAAAATTGGTGCGAGAACTTAATAGACGGATGGAAATTGTTAAACTTTTGAATGAAACCAAGCAGACTTGCTTCATCATGTGTCCAGACAAGAAAAATATCGTCAATGAAGCGCCTATAGTAGAGAGGTTGAAGCATGTTTTTACCTAAAAATTCGCATTCCAGAATGCCCATAAAAATGTTGGCGTAGTTAGGGCCTACTTTCGTACCCATTGAGGTGCCGTTGGCTTGTACATAGTGAATGTTGTTGAACTCAAAATTGTTTAATTCAAGGATAAGTTTCAAAAGAGTACCAAGCGCTTCTTTATCAATAGTTTTATCTAAAGGGGAATTTTCATAGGCCTTTATTACTGCAGAAATACCATCTTTATGCGGTATGTTGGTGTATAGTGATGCTACGTCCAGCGTTACTAACATTGAACCAGATGGAACATGAAGATCTACAATTTCTTGAAGGAAATGGTTGGTGTCTTTGATGAATGACGGAAATGTGGCTGGAATCTTGTTTATGAGGGAGTCAACGTAACGAGATAAATTTTCGGTAACGGTGCCGATTCCGGAAATGATGGGGCGGCCGGGATTATTCTGCTTGTGAATTTTAGGAAGCATATAAAATCTTCCCGCTACGGGACTGAGTGGTACCAAAGAGCGGACTGTCTTTTCATCTAATTTACCATGTTCTAGTAAAGACGTAAGTGCGTCCTTAAGCTTAGATTTAAATTCGCTGGTAGGATCGGAGGGCAAAGCTTTGTAAAAAGTGGCATCTGAAAGTTGCCTCTCGGCCTCGCTTATATAATCAACCGCGTTGAGAATTACAATGGCCCCCCCTTTATCGGCTGGTTTGATGACGATGTCATGGTTTGTCGACAACTGTTCGAGAGCAACCTTCTCTTTTTTGGACAAATTGTGGCGGTAAGGCGCAGTTTTCTTATAGGCAGCGAAAATGTCGCGTTGTACAGCGTTTATGTAAATGTCAAGACATCTGTCGCGATGTGGTGGGGGTGTCCATTGTTTATATGTCGGTAGTGCAGGTCTGGTTTCATTCGGGCTTCGGCGGTCATGATAGTATTCTCTCAGACGCAAATTACGGGAAAAGTTGTGTAGATCCTTCAGAAGTTGAAACTCGTTGAAGCCACCTGAAGCGGGGCAAAAGTTGAGGCCCTTTGACAGAGCACCCATTTGTTCGTTGGAAAGAACTATGTTTGAAAGGTTTACAACGTTGCTATCTATTTGAGAAGACTGGTCTTTCGAATCATTCGAACGTGTTGCGGCGCGTTTGGTTACCTCAAATTCGCGTTCGTGCGTACATAAACCATCACGTAGAAACTTCTTCTGTTTGGTTGTGTTTAACTTGTTCCTCTTACGTTCTTCATAGGCAATTAAACATTCAGACTCATGCACTGCTAGCTTCTTTAACAGGCGAGCTTCTGTATGCTGAAGGTCTTGCGTGCAAGATTTATAATGGTCAATAATTATGGGTATGAGATCTAAGGACGCTTTACTTAACACTTCTTGCCATTTGGTTTTGTTAGAGGCCGAAAGTTCAGAAGTAGCTGGTTTAAATCTTATCTGTAAACCTTTCGGGACCACCGAAGCATTCAAGTAGCTCGTAAGTGAGAATACGTGTAGCTCGGAACGAACTCTTTTCTCAATAATTTTCCTAGCTTCTAAAAACTCTCGCGAAGGAAGACTTGAAACATTGCCTTTAAGCGCAGGCGCCTGCCGTCAGTCGGTGGCACTCCCTCGACCAGCGTTCCGGCGGGTGGGGTAGCGATGACCCGTGGTGGCGGGAGCCTCAGTTCGGTTTTGCCGAGTTGTGTCTTGGCTTGAAGAACCGGAGTTGTGTGTAGCACCCGCAGGGGACGTTTGTTGGCGCCTCCTGGGGGACGTCGGCGTAGATCGTTCTGGGGGTTCGCAAGGTGGGCAGTCACGCCATGATGATGTAGTTCCTAGGAAACGTTTGCAGCAGAGTTCGCGAATGTGGCTGGCGATGATGGCAACACCTTCGAAGCTTAGATGAAGACCATCAGCTGCCAACACACGTGTCAGGGGCAGCCAGTGGAGACCATGATCGATGAAAAAAACTTTCTTGGAGCGCCTACAGTAGTTGTGCAGCAGTCGGTTGAAGTACGTGGCTTCCATATTGCACCGGTAAACAAATGAAAGGTTGCCGTTGCCATTACGGCGGTTAGGGCAGCGTGGAAGAACGAGTGTTGCGTAAATCCTTGAAATGTGAGGCTTGGCGTTCATAACGTGCTCCAGCAGGGATCGGTATCTTCCGAATGCTACAGCGGCACTTGTTGAAGCGATGTCGTTGGTACCAATGTGGAGAACGAGGGCGGTTGCGGATTCTGGCACAAAGTGAAGTAAAGACCGCACGTCGGAGATATGCGCACCCACTTGAGAGATGAAAGCGGGAGTCCCTCTTGAACATGGGTCGAAATGCTGGTGGACGTACTTGGTCTGAGAATCACCAATGACGACTGTAGAAATTTCTTCTTGGGGATACTTTAAAATGATGTGCTTTGACGTTGTCGTGACAAGAGCCATTGCGGGTAAGTAGAAGGGATTATAGGAAGTATCACGCAGGCTCTGATAGTATAGAAAAAGGAGTAATTCACACACAACGAACGTTTCAGCACAGTTTAGTCCGACGTTTCGACCGTGGGACCGGCCTTCGTCTGGGAATACAGGGCATAAAAATCGCGCGCTTATATATGTCAATATTCGAGACCCCCCCAAAAAACACACATGCTCTTGTGTAACGAACAAGGCTCATCTGTATCAGCACAAAAACGGTTTTCAGTGATCAAAAATATATATCTATACAGCACTGTGTGATGTCACCATTTGTAAGTCATTGGCAGCTGATACGGCTTTGCGGGATACACGTGTGCATCGCGACATTACGGATGTCAAAGCTCTTTTCTTACAATAATGGTTCGCGTGTAAAATATACGCGTTGCCGATGATAAATAATTCTATTATATATATATAAGAATCGCTGTTTCTGTATACATTATCAGCACAGCGCACTCTCTGATAGAGAAGCAGACTAGCGTACACTTGTTATATTGTTGACCAATAAGCTTACGTGGAAGGAAGACACGTCAATGTGCCTGCATCTTCATTGATACCATCTGCTACAGTATTGAACTTGAATATCAGGTATGATTCCCGGAGTTCGCGATCATGGTTTGAGCGGAAACCAGATTCAAGAATGGTCGCTTTCATTTGATCGAAAGAGTGGCCCGGCATGCGAACGTGTCGTGATAGCGGTAGATGAGGGAATATATTTACATGGGATTTGTGGTTATTAAAGCGTATTCTGAATGGAGTTTCAGTATGACCAATATATTGTTTCAAACAGGCACTACATTCCAACATGTATACGGCATTATAAGTGTCGCAGTCGAAGCTACCACGAATCTTTAATTTAAAGTCCGAAGACGTGCTCGCGGCGTTTTGCGTGGTTTGCATGTGCACACACACTTTGCACCGTGGTTTGTTACAAGGTGCACAGCCACTCTCTTTACGGGTACCAATTTTAGATGACGTTAACATGTCGTGAAGGTTTTTTGACCGTCGGTAAACAACACGAGGCGGAACAGAAAAAATTTTTTTGAGATTATCACTTTCGGTTAAGATGTTGTGGTGCCGTTTCAATATAGCAGATACCTTAGGAGCTGATGATGAAAATGTCAGAACAAGGTTAGTTTGAGCAGAGCTATCGTTCCCGTCCTTTCCTTTCAGAATCTCGGTGCGGTTGAGTTGGTCAGCTCGAGTTATGGCATCGTCTATTAGTTTTTCCGGGTATTTTCTTTTTACTAGAGAACTTTTGAGCCTATTACAATTTTCAATGAAATCTGTACGGTCAGAGCACAACCGTTTAAAGCGGTGAGCCTGGCTATAGGGAATTCCTGTTTTGCAATGCCGGGGGTGGCCACTCTGAAAATGCAGGAGTTGATGTCGGTCAGTAGGCTTGCGGAACAGCTTCGTAGCAAGTTGTCCTTCGGAAATGGTGACTGTGACATCGAGAAAATTTACAGAAGTGCGCGAAAATTGGTGCGAGAACTTAATAGACGGATGGAAATTGTTAAACTTTTGAATGAAACCAAGCAGACTTGCTTCATCATGTGTCCAGACAAGAAAAATATCGTCAATGAAGCGCCTATAGTAGAGAGGTTGAAGCATGTTTTTACCTAAAAATTCGCATTCCAGAATGCCCATAAAAATGTTGGCGTAGTTAGGGCCTACTTTCGTACCCATTGAGGTGCCGTTGGCTTGTACATAGTGAATGTTGTTGAACTCAAAATTGTTTAATTCAAGGATAAGTTTCAAAAGAGTACCAAGCGCTTCTTTATCAATAGTTTTATCTAAAGGGGAATTTTCATAGGCCTTTATTACTGCAGAAATACCATCTTTATGCGGTATGTTGGTGTATAGTGATGCTACGTCCAGCGTTACTAACATTGAACCAGATGGAACATGAAGATCTACAATTTCTTGAAGGAAATGGTTGGTGTCTTTGATGAATGACGGAAATGTGGCTGGAATCTTGTTTATGAGGGAGTCAACGTAACGAGATAAATTTTCGGTAACGGTGCCGATTCCGGAAATGATGGGGCGGCCGGGATTATTCTGCTTGTGAATTTTAGGAAGCATATAAAATCTTCCCGCTACGGGACTGAGTGGTACCAAAGAGCGGACTGTCTTTTCATCTAATTTACCATGTTCTAGTAAAGACGTAAGTGCGTCCTTAAGCTTAGATTTAAATTCGCTGGTAGGATCGGAGGGCAAAGCTTTGTAAAAAGTGGCATCTGAAAGTTGCCTCTCGGCCTCGCTTATATAATCAACCGCGTTGAGAATTACAATGGCCCCCCCTTTATCGGCTGGTTTGATGACGATGTCATGGTTTGTCGACAACTGTTCGAGAGCAACCTTCTCTTTTTTGGACAAATTGTGGCGGTAAGGCGCAGTTTTCTTATAGGCAGCGAAAATGTCGCGTTGTACAGCGTTTATGTAAATGTCAAGACATCTGTCGCGATGTGGTGGGGGTGTCCATTGTTTATATGTCGGTAGTGCAGGTCTGGTTTCATTCGGGCTTCGGCGGTCATGATAGTATTCTCTCAGACGCAAATTACGGGAAAAGTTGTGTAGATCCTTCAGAAGTTGAAACTCGTTGAAGCCACCTGAAGCGGGGCAAAAGTTGAGGCCCTTTGACAGAGCACCCATTTGTTCGTTGGAAAGAACTATGTTTGAAAGGTTTACAACGTTGCTATCTATTTGAGAAGACTGGTCTTTCGAATCATTCGAACGTGTTGCGGCGCGTTTGGTTACCTCAAATTCGCGTTCGTGCGTACATAAACCATCACGTAGAAACTTCTTCTGTTTGGTTGTGTTTAACTTGTTCCTCTTACGTTCTTCATAGGCAATTAAACATTCAGACTCATGCACTGCTAGCTTCTTTAACAGGCGAGCTTCTGTATGCTGAAGGTCTTGCGTGCAAGATTTATAATGGTCAATAATTATGGGTATGAGATCTAAGGACGCTTTACTTAACACTTCTTGCCATTTGGTTTTGTTAGAGGCCGAAAGTTCAGAAGTAGCTGGTTTAAATCTTATCTGTAAACCTTTCGGGACCACCGAAGCATTCAAGTAGCTCGTAAGTGAGAATACGTGTAGCTCGGAACGAACTCTTTTTTCAATAATTTTCCTAGCTTCTAAAAACTCTCGCGAAGGAAGACTTGAAACATTGCCTTTAAGCGCAGGCGCCTGCCGTCAGTCGGTGGCACTCCCTCGACCAGCGTTCCGGCGGGTGGGGTAGCGATGACCCGTGGTGGCGGGAGCCTCAGTTCGGTTTTGCCGAGTTGTGTCTTGGCTTGAAGAACCGGAGTTGTGTGTAGCACCCGCAGGGGACGTTTGTTGGCGCCTCCTGGGGGACGTCGGCGTAGATCGTTCTGGGGGTTCGCAAGGTGGGCAGTCACGCCATGATGATGTAGTTCCTAGGAAACGTTTGCAGCAGAGTTCGCGAATGTGGCTGGCGATGATGGCAACACCTTCGAAGCTTAGATGAAGACCATCAGCTGCCAACACACGTGTCAGGGGCAGCCAGTGGAGACCATGATCGATGAAAAAAACTTTCTTGGAGCGCCTACAGTAGTTGTGCAGCAGTCGGTTGAAGTACGTGGCTTCCATATTGCACCGGTAAACAAATGAAAGGTTGCCGTTGCCATTACGGCGGTTAGGGCAGCGTGGAAGAACGAGTGTTGCGTAAATCCTTGAAATGTGAGGCTTGGCGTTCATAACGTGCTCCAGCAGGGATCGGTATCTTCCGAATGCTACAGCGGCACTTGTTGAAGCGATGTCGTTGGTACCAATGTGGAGAACGAGGGCGGTTGCGGATTCTGGCACAAAGTGAAGTAAAGACCGCACGTCGGAGATATGCGCACCCACTTGAGAGATGAAAGCGGGAGTCCCTCTTGAACATGGGTCGAAATGCTGGTGGACGTACTTGGTCTGAGAATCACCAATGACGACTGTAGAAATTTCTTCTTGGGGATACTTTAAAATGATGTGCTTTGACGTTGTCGTGACAAGAGCCATTGCGGGTAAGTAGAAGGGATTATAGGAAGTATCACGCAGGCTCTGATAGTATAGAAAAAGGAGTAATTCACACACAACGAACGTTTCAGCACAGTTTAGTCCGACGTTTCGACCGTGGGACCGGCCTTCGTCTGGGAATACAGGGCATAAAAATCGCGCGCTTATATATGTCAATATTCGAGACCCCCCCAAAAAACACACATGCTCTTGTGTAACGAACAAGGCTCATCTGTATCAGCACAAAAACGGTTTTCAGTGATCAAAAATATATATCTATACAGCACTGTGTGATGTCACCATTTGTAAGTCATTGGCAGCTGATACGGCTTTGCGGGATACACGTGTGCATCGCGACATTACGGATGTCAAAGCTCTTTTCTTACAATAATGGTTCGCGTGTAAAATATACGCGTTGCCGATGATAAATAATTCTATTATATATATATAAGAATCGCTGTTTCTGTATACATTATCAGCACAGCGCACTCTCTGATAGAGAAGCAGACTAGCGTACACTTGTTATATTGTTGACCAATAAGCTTACGTGGAAGGAAGACACGTCAATGTGCCTGCATCTTCATTGATACCATCTGCTACAGTATTGAACTTGAATATCAGGTATGATTCCCGGAGTTCGCGATCATGGTTTGAGCGGAAACCAGATTCAAGAATGGTCGCTTTCATTTGATCGAAAGAGTGGCCCGGCATGCGAACGTGTCGTGATAGCGGTAGATGAGGGAATATATTTACATGGGATTTGTGGTTATTAAAGCGTATTCTGAATGGAGTTTCAGTATGACCAATATATTGTTTCAAACAGGCACTACATTCCAACATGTATACGGCATTATAAGTGTCGCAGTCGAAGCTACCACGAATCTTTAATTTAAAGTCCGAAGACGTGCTCGCGGCGTTTTGCGTGGTTTGCATGTGCACACACACTTTGCACCGTGGTTTGTTACAAGGTGCACAGCCACTCTCTTTACGGGTACCAATTTTAGATGACGTTAACATGTCGTGAAGGTTTTTTGACCGTCGGTAAACAACACGAGGCGGAACAGAAAAAATTTTTTTGAGATTATCACTTTCGGTTAAGATGTTGTGGTGCCGTTTCAATATAGCAGATACCTTAGGAGCTGATGATGAAAATGTCAGAACAAGGTTAGTTTGAGCAGAGCTATCGTTCCCGTCCTTTCCTTTCAGAATCTCGGTGCGGTTGAGTTGGTCAGCTCGAGTTATGGCATCGTCTATTAGTTTTTCCGGGTATTTTCTTTTTACTAGAGAACTTTTGAGCCTATTACAATTTTCAATGAAATCTGTACGGTCAGAGCACAACCGTTTAAAGCGGTGAGCCTGGCTATAGGGAATTCCTGTTTTGCAATGCCGGGGGTGGCCACTCTGAAAATGCAGGAGTTGATGTCGGTCAGTAGGCTTGCGGAACAGCTTCGTAGCAAGTTGTCCTTCGGAAATGGTGACTGTGACATCGAGAAAATTTACAGAAGTGCGCGAAAATTGGTGCGAGAACTTAATAGACGGATGGAAATTGTTAAACTTTTGAATGAAACCAAGCAGACTTGCTTCATCATGTGTCCAGACAAGAAAAATATCGTCAATGAAGCGCCTATAGTAGAGAGGTTGAAGCATGTTTTTACCTAAAAATTCGCATTCCAGAATGCCCATAAAAATGTTGGCGTAGTTAGGGCCTACTTTCGTACCCATTGAGGTGCCGTTGGCTTGTACATAGTGAATGTTGTTGAACTCAAAATTGTTTAATTCAAGGATAAGTTTCAAAAGAGTACCAAGCGCTTCTTTATCAATAGTTTTATCTAAAGGGGAATTTTCATAGGCCTTTATTACTGCAGAAATACCATCTTTATGCGGTATGTTGGTGTATAGTGATGCTACGTCCAGCGTTACTAACATTGAACCAGATGGAACATGAAGATCTACAATTTCTTGAAGGAAATGGTTGGTGTCTTTGATGAATGACGGAAATGTGGCTGGAATCTTGTTTATGAGGGAGTCAACGTAACGAGATAAATTTTCGGTAACGGTGCCGATTCCGGAAATGATGGGGCGGCCGGGATTATTCTGCTTGTGAATTTTAGGAAGCATATAAAATCTTCCCGCTACGGGACTGAGTGGTACCAAAGAGCGGACTGTCTTTTCATCTAATTTACCATGTTCTAGTAAAGACGTAAGTGCGTCCTTAAGCTTAGATTTAAATTCGCTGGTAGGATCGGAGGGCAAAGCTTTCGGCCTCTAACAAAACCAAATGGCAAGAAGTGTTAAGTAAAGCGTCCTTAGATCTCATACCCATAATTATTGACCATTATAAATCTTGCACGCAAGACCTTCAGCATACAGAAGCTCGCCTGTTAAAGAAGCTAGCAGTGCATGAGTCTGAATGTTTAATTGCCTATGAAGAACGTAAGAGGAACAAGTTAAACACAACCAAACAGAAGAAGTTTCTACGTGATGGTTTATGTACGCACGAACGCGAATTTGAGGTAACCAAACGCGCCGCAACACGTTCGAATGATTCGAAAGACCAGTCTTCTCAAATAGATAGCAACGTTGTAAACCTTTCAAACATAGTTCTTTCCAACGAACAAATGGGTGCTCTGTCAAAGGGCCTCAACTTTTGCCCCGCTTCAGGTGGCTTCAACGAGTTTCAACTTCTGAAGGATCTACACAACTTTTCCCGTAATTTGCGTCTGAGAGAATACTATCATGACCGCCGAAGCCCGAATGAAACCAGACCTGCACTACCGACATATAAACAATGGACACCCCCACCACATCGCGACAGATGTCTTGACATTTACATAAACGCTGTACAACGCGACATTTTCGCTGCCTATAAGAAAACTGCGCCTTACCGCCACAATTTGTCCAAAAAAGAGAAGGTTGCTCTCGAACAGTTGTCGACAAACCATGACATCGTCATCAAACCAGCCGATAAAGGGGGGGCCATTGTAATTCTCAACGCGGTTGATTATATAAGCGAGGCCGAGAGGCAACTTTCAGATGCCACTTTTTACAAAGCTTTGCCCTCCGATCCTACCAGCGAATTTAAATCTAAGCTTAAGGACGCACTTACGTCTTTACTAGAACATGGTAAATTAGATGAAAAGACAGTCCGCTCTTTGGTACCACTCAGTCCCGTAGCGGGAAGATTTTATATGCTTCCTAAAATTCACAAGCAGAATAATCCCGGCCGCCCCATCATTTCCGGAATCGGCACCGTTACCGAAAATTTATCTCGTTACGTTGACTCCCTCATAAACAAGATTCCAGCCACATTTCCGTCATTCATCAAAGACACCAACCATTTCCTTCAAGAAATTGTAGATCTTCATGTTCCATCTGGTTCAATGTTAGTAACGCTGGACGTAGCATCACTATACACCAACATACCGCATAAAGATGGTATTTCTGCAGTAATAAAGGCCTATGAAAATTCCCCTTTAGATAAAACTATTGATAAAGAAGCGCTTGGTACTCTTTTGAAACTTATCCTTGAATTAAACAATTTTGAGTTCAACAACATTCACTATGTACAAGCCAACGGCACCTCAATGGGTACGAAAGTAGGCCCTAACTACGCCAACATTTTTATGGGCATTCTGGAATGCGAATTTTTAGGTAAAAACATGCTTCAACCTCTCTACTATAGGCGCTTCATTGACGATATTTTTCTTGTCTGGACACATGATGAAGCAAGTCTGCTTGGTTTCATTCAAAAGTTTAACAATTTCCATCCGTCTATTAAGTTCTCGCACCAATTTTCGCGCACTTCTGTAAATTTTCTCGATGTCACAGTCACCATTTCCGAAGGACAACTTGCTACGAAGCTGTTCCGCAAGCCTACTGACCGACATCAACTCCTGCATTTTCAGAGTGGCCACCCCCGGCATTGCAAAACAGGAATTCCCTATAGCCAGGCTCACCGCTTTAAACGGTTGTGCTCTGACCGTACAGATTTCATTGAAAATTGTAATAGGCTCAAAAGTTCTCTAGTAAAAAGAAAATACCCGGAAAAACTAATAGACGATGCCATAACTCGAGCTGACCAACTCAACCGCACCGAGATTCTGAAAGGAAAGGACGGGAACGATAGCTCTGCTCAAACTAACCTTGTTCTGACATTTTCATCATCAGCTCCTAAGGTATCTGCTATATTGAAACGGCACCACAACATCTTAACCGAAAGTGATAATCTCAAAAAAATTTTTTCTGTTCCGCCTCGTGTTGTTTACCGACGGTCAAAAAACCTTCACGACATGTTAACGTCATCTAAAATTGGTACCCGTAAAGAGAGTGGCTGTGCACCTTGTAACAAACCACGGTGCAAAGTGTGTGTGCACATGCAAACCACGCAAAACGCCGCGAGCACGTCTTCGGACTTTAAATTAAAGATTCGTGGTAGCTTCGACTGCGACACTTATAATGCCGTATACATGTTGGAATGTAGTGCCTGTTTGAAACAATATATTGGTCATACTGAAACTCCATTCAGAATACGCTTTAATAACCACAAATCCCATGTAAATATATTCCCTCATCTACCGCTATCACGACACGTTCGCATGCCGGGCCACTCTTTCGATCAAATGAAAGCGACCATTCTTGAATCTGGTTTCCGCTCAAACCATGATCGCGAACTCCGGGAATCATACCTGATATTCAAGTTCAATACTGTAGCAGATGGTATCAATGAAGATGCAGGCACATTGACGTGTCTTCCTTCCACGTAAGCTTATTGGTCAACAATATAACAAGTGTACGCTAGTCTGCTTCTCTATCAGAGAGTGCGCTGTGCTGATAATGTATACAGAAACAGCGATTCTTATATATATATAATAGAATTATTTATCATCGGCAACGCGTATATTTTACACGCGAACCATTATTGTAAGAAAAGAGCTTTGACATCCGTAATGTCGCGATGCACACGTGTATCCCGCAAAGCCGTATCAGCTGCCAATGACTTACAAATGGTGACATCACACAGTGCTGTATAGATATATATTTTTGATCACTGAAAACCGTTTTTGTGCTGATACAGATGAGCCTTGTTCGTTACACAAGAGCATGTGTGTTTTTTGGGGGGGTCTCGAATATTGACATATATAAGCGCGCGATTTTTATGCCCTGTATTCCCAGACGAAGGCCGGTCCCACGGTCGAAACGTCGGACTAAACTGTGCTGAAACGTTCGTTGTGTGTGAATTACTCCTTTTTCTATACTATCAGAGCCTGCGTGATACTTCCTATAATCCCTTCTACTTACCCGCAATGGCTCTTGTCACGACAACGTCAAAGCACATCATTTTAAAGTATCCCCAAGAAGAAATTTCTACAGTCGTCATTGGTGATTCTCAGACCAAGTACGTCCACCAGCATTTCGACCCATGTTCAAGAGGGACTCCCGCTTTCATCTCTCAAGTGGGTGCGCATATCTCCGACGTGCGGTCTTTACTTCACTTTGTGCCAGAATCCGCAACCGCCCTCGTTCTCCACATTGGTACCAACGACATCGCTTCAACAAGTGCCGCTGTAGCATTCGGAAGATACCGATCCCTGCTGGAGCACGTTATGAACGCCAAGCCTCACATTTCAAGGATTTACGCAACACTCGTTCTTCCACGCTGCCCTAACCGCCGTAATGGCAACGGCAACCTTTCATTTGTTTACCGGTGCAATATGGAAGCCACGTACTTCAACCGACTGCTGCACAACTACTGTAGGCGCTCCAAGAAAGTTTTTTTCATCGATCATGGTCTCCACTGGCTGCCCCTGACACGTGTGTTGGCAGCTGATGGTCTTCATCTAAGCTTCGAAGGTGTTGCCATCATCGCCAGCCACATTCGCGAACTCTGCTGCAAACGTTTCCTAGGAACTACATCATCATGGCGTGACTGCCCACCTTGCGAACCCCCAGAACGATCTACGCCGACGTCCCCCAGGAGGCGCCAACAAACGTCCCCTGCGGGTGCTACACACAACTCCGGTTCTTCAAGCCAAGACACAACTCGGCAAAACCGAACTGAGGCTCCCGCCACCACGGGTCATCGCTACCCCACCCGCCGGAACGCTGGTCGAGGGAGTGCCACCGACTGACGGCAGGCGCCTGCGCTTAAAGGCAATGTTTCAAGTCTTCCTTCGCGAGAGTTTTTAGAAGCTAGGAAAATTATTGAGAAAAGAGTTCGTTCCGAGCTACACATATTCTCACTTACGAGCTACTTGAATGCTTCGGTGGTCCCGAAAGGTTTACAGATAAGATTTAAACCAGCTACTTCTGAACTTTCGGCCTCTAACAAAACCAAATGGCAAGAAGTGTTAAGTAAAGCGTCCTTAGATCTCATACCCATAATTATTGACCATTATAAATCTTGCACGCAAGACCTTCAGCATACAGAAGCTCGCCTGTTAAAGAAGCTAGCAGTGCATGAGTCTGAATGTTTAATTGCCTATGAAGAACGTAAGAGGAACAAGTTAAACACAACCAAACAGAAGAAGTTTCTACGTGATGGTTTATGTACGCACGAACGCGAATTTGAGGTAACCAAACGCGCCGCAACACGTTCGAATGATTCGAAAGACCAGTCTTCTCAAATAGATAGCAACGTTGTAAACCTTTCAAACATAGTTCTTTCCAACGAACAAATGGGTGCTCTGTCAAAGGGCCTCAACTTTTGCCCCGCTTCAGGTGGCTTCAACGAGTTTCAACTTCTGAAGGATCTACACAACTTTTCCCGTAATTTGCGTCTGAGAGAATACTATCATGACCGCCGAAGCCCGAATGAAACCAGACCTGCACTACCGACATATAAACAATGGACACCCCCACCACATCGCGACAGATGTCTTGACATTTACATAAACGCTGTACAACGCGACATTTTCGCTGCCTATAAGAAAACTGCGCCTTACCGCCACAATTTGTCCAAAAAAGAGAAGGTTGCTCTCGAACAGTTGTCGACAAACCATGACATCGTCATCAAACCAGCCGATAAAGGGGGGGCCATTGTAATTCTCAACGCGGTTGATTATATAAGCGAGGCCGAGAGGCAACTTTCAGATGCCACTTTTTACAAAGCTTTGCCCTCCGATCCTACCAGCGAATTTAAATCTAAGCTTAAGGACGCACTTACGTCTTTACTAGAACATGGTAAATTAGATGAAAAGACAGTCCGCTCTTTGGTACCACTCAGTCCCGTAGCGGGAAGATTTTATATGCTTCCTAAAATTCACAAGCAGAATAATCCCGGCCGCCCCATCATTTCCGGAATCGGCACCGTTACCGAAAATTTATCTCGTTACGTTGACTCCCTCATAAACAAGATTCCAGCCACATTTCCGTCATTCATCAAAGACACCAACCATTTCCTTCAAGAAATTGTAGATCTTCATGTTCCATCTGGTTCAATGTTAGTAACGCTGGACGTAGCATCACTATACACCAACATACCGCATAAAGATGGTATTTCTGCAGTAATAAAGGCCTATGAAAATTCCCCTTTAGATAAAACTATTGATAAAGAAGCGCTTGGTACTCTTTTGAAACTTATCCTTGAATTAAACAATTTTGAGTTCAACAACATTCACTATGTACAAGCCAACGGCACCTCAATGGGTACGAAAGTAGGCCCTAACTACGCCAACATTTTTATGGGCATTCTGGAATGCGAATTTTTAGGTAAAAACATGCTTCAACCTCTCTACTATAGGCGCTTCATTGACGATATTTTTCTTGTCTGGACACATGATGAAGCAAGTCTGCTTGGTTTCATTCAAAAGTTTAACAATTTCCATCCGTCTATTAAGTTCTCGCACCAATTTTCGCGCACTTCTGTAAATTTTCTCGATGTCACAGTCACCATTTCCGAAGGACAACTTGCTACGAAGCTGTTCCGCAAGCCTACTGACCGACATCAACTCCTGCATTTTCAGAGTGGCCACCCCCGGCATTGCAAAACAGGAATTCCCTATAGCCAGGCTCACCGCTTTAAACGGTTGTGCTCTGACCGTACAGATTTCATTGAAAATTGTAATAGGCTCAAAAGTTCTCTAGTAAAAAGAAAATACCCGGAAAAACTAATAGACGATGCCATAACTCGAGCTGACCAACTCAACCGCACCGAGATTCTGAAAGGAAAGGACGGGAACGATAGCTCTGCTCAAACTAACCTTGTTCTGACATTTTCATCATCAGCTCCTAAGGTATCTGCTATATTGAAACGGCACCACAACATCTTAACCGAAAGTGATAATCTCAAAAAAATTTTTTCTGTTCCGCCTCGTGTTGTTTACCGACGGTCAAAAAACCTTCACGACATGTTAACGTCATCTAAAATTGGTACCCGTAAAGAGAGTGGCTGTGCACCTTGTAACAAACCACGGTGCAAAGTGTGTGTGCACATGCAAACCACGCAAAACGCCGCGAGCACGTCTTCGGACTTTAAATTAAAGATTCGTGGTAGCTTCGACTGCGACACTTATAATGCCGTATACATGTTGGAATGTAGTGCCTGTTTGAAACAATATATTGGTCATACTGAAACTCCATTCAGAATACGCTTTAATAACCACAAATCCCATGTAAATATATTCCCTCATCTACCGCTATCACGACACGTTCGCATGCCGGGCCACTCTTTCGATCAAATGAAAGCGACCATTCTTGAATCTGGTTTCCGCTCAAACCATGATCGCGAACTCCGGGAATCATACCTGATATTCAAGTTCAATACTGTAGCAGATGGTATCAATGAAGATGCAGGCACATTGACGTGTCTTCCTTCCACGTAAGCTTATTGGTCAACAATATAACAAGTGTACGCTAGTCTGCTTCTCTATCAGAGAGTGCGCTGTGCTGATAATGTATACAGAAACAGCGATTCTTATATATATATAATAGAATTATTTATCATCGGCAACGCGTATATTTTACACGCGAACCATTATTGTAAGAAAAGAGCTTTGACATCCGTAATGTCGCGATGCACACGTGTATCCCGCAAAGCCGTATCAGCTGCCAATGACTTACAAATGGTGACATCACACAGTGCTGTATAGATATATATTTTTGATCACTGAAAACCGTTTTTGTGCTGATACAGATGAGCCTTGTTCGTTACACAAGAGCATGTGTGTTTTTTGGGGGGGTCTCGAATATTGACATATATAAGCGCGCGATTTTTATGCCCTGTATTCCCAGACGAAGGCCGGTCCCACGGTCGAAACGTCGGACTAAACTGTGCTGAAACGTTTGTTGTGTGTGAATTACTCCTTTTTCTATATATATATATATATATATATATATATATATATATATATATATATATATATATATATATATATATATCATTCTAAAAGCAAGCTTCATTGAAATGGCAATCACTACCCTACCTTCTCAGATTGAAGGCAAGGAATGTTAAGAAAAAAAATTATTTACACTTTGTACTGAGCTTATGTATTGCGTGACGAATCAGTATTCAGGAATACATTCACATTTTCACAGTTGAACATCGCATCACCAAAACACAAAAACTAACATGTTCACATAGAACAAACAGCAGAAATCATATGAACGAATAATAACAAACGCATATAACTCATACCAGACGCTATAGGGAAAGAGTGAAAGGGGTAGGTGCACATACTTTTCCTCAATATATATACATCAACTTCGGGGTAGAATCACCAGGGCATGTTATAACAAGGTGGCGTACACAGTTAAAAAGAAAGGAGACAATGGACAGTGTGTTTAGAAAAAATGTTTAACGATTTCGAGTACTTCGTACTCAACTAAGGGAGAGCACTGAGCCCTCCCGCTAAAATAATAAAACGTTTTGAAGAAACATGGACAGTCTGGATAACTTTTTTGATATTCTGTGGTATACCGAAATGTGATATTAACAACGCTTAAGTCTCACTAATACCGCCAGCAAGGGGCCTATTGTGCGCTAGGATGATTGTCGTCTTTTTCAATGCACCATAAAGGTGGTGAATATGAAAACGACTATTATAATCAGTTGTGCACGTAGCTTATTTCTGTTAACCTCCGATTTGTGATGTTTGATATCCAAACCGCTCTAGGCCTAGACTTTTTCTCTGAAATCACCGGCCACTGTAACTTGAAGTGACACTTATGTGAAAGAGAATAGCTGTAATAAACATGTAAGAGGAAAAAAAACACACACACAGCATATTCACGGAGCTAATGATGATGAGTGGGGCGAAGCATCCGTCCGTCCGTCCATGCTTCTCTCTGTCGATTCATTCGTTCTTGCTTCCGTACGTCCATGCCTCCATCCATGCGTCCGTAAGTCCGTCCACGTTTCCAACCATCCAACCGCCCGTGCATCCGTGCCTCTGTCCGTGTGGCCATTCGTCCATGCGTGCGGAAGGACGGACAGACAGACGTACAAGCCCACCGGCGCGAAACAACCCCTGTTTACGAATTTTTTCATCGCAAGCTTCCATTTTCCCCTTCCTGCCGCTTCTGGATTTATACTACAAGGTTACGGTGGCCTACTCTGCAGACGCGTCCCCCTCACCACCCCCTCGCTCTTATTCTAGACTGTATATACAAGACTATGCTATCATTTCGTCCTATCTATATCGTTCTTTGTCTCTCTAGTTGTTTCAATTTCTCCAATTGTCTCCCTTTCCTCGCGTTTATTTCTCTCTTCCTTTTCTTTCGGTTTCTCTCTGTCGTTCTTTCGTTCTCTCACTCAAAGTAACGCAGCCGTATGGTTCCCGTATATCTTGGTCCGGCTGGTGTACCCGGATATCCGAACGGTTGTGACGCTCTCGTTTCAAGCGTGGGTACGCGGGTTTGAATCCCGCAATTAAGTTTTGTTTTCTTTATTATTCCTCTCCCACCTCTCCTCTCCTCCCACCTGCCCATCTTCAGCGTGTTTTAAGGCGACGCCAGATTCCCCAAGAACTAGAGGGGCCCTTCATTATGATGATATTTTTAGCAACGCCGACTAAATTTCAAGGCCGAAAGGCTGCCGCAGTGACGTCAGAGGTTGGGGGCCCAGTTGCCCAACTGAGCATGCTCAGTAAGACTTTTTTTTCCACACCTTTTATTCGGCCCAATCAAGCCGCAGCAGCTGCGAGAGCGGGAGCGTTGGTTCTTCTAAAACGCGAACGAAACACAGGCTCTCCGCCGCGTTCGCGGCGTAACTGGGGCCCCAACCTCTGACGTCATTGCGGCAGCCTTTCGGCCTTGAAATTTAGTCGGCGTTGGTTTTAGGCGCAAAAGTTTTTTTTTTTTTCCTGCTCTGGCGTAAATAGCTCTACTGTTCAAAAGAAGCCAAACACAAAGTCCACGTAAAAAAGATGTATTTGCACAGAAAAACACTGTGTGGCGACAAAAGGATCACCCTTCTGACTGACACTATCCCTTTCATAACACCTGGACCAAGTAATCTGCACGGCACCTCGGAAGCGAAGCAATAATACCAATCACCGTAACATTTACTTCATGCACTTCCACACAAACAGATAAAAAGAATCGTGATCGGAAGACAGCGGTGGGGCTGACAAACAGAGGTCCCGCTCGACGACGGCTCGTGTGTCGGCCAGCAAACAGTACATCGCGTGTTCGCAGAGTGGACGTTGCAGAACAGCGTGCAGCCGGCCAACGGCATGACTCATAACCACACCTTGTATACCTCGATCATCGCCGCTTTTTGCCAACAGAGCCCACGCGCTTACTTAACGTTTCAACGAAGATAACAAACGCACGAACAAAGAACGAGGCTGCACCCGCCGTCATTTAGAAGCATCGATTGGCGAGCGTGCCTTATTCTCCGATACGGTCCCCGACAGCCTCTTTCAGTAAGTCGCCTTGGACGTGTCTCATGCCATTGAAATCGACAGTCGCGATAAACATACGCACTGGGATGACAGAAGAAGGGGAGGTTAAAGATCTTTATTAACGGTATGGAATGACATGACACGGGAGTTCATATTGCGTGCCCCTTTTTATGTAAGCCGCAAGTAATCACCCAACATATCGTGCGTGCTCTCTGGGATCTATATTTCATTGATTTTCGTGCAGCGTAAGCTCGGACATCGCGTATTAATAAATATATACCCGAGGTGTATTGCAACGTTTGGCCAAGCGGGACAATGGCTTGTGAAGAGCGGTCACGCAACACGCGCGTGGCTTGCGGACGTTGTTGCTCAGAGCGTGACGTCTTTGTCGCCGTGTGCAATAGAAAAATAATGAAGAAAAAAAAAGGAGGGGGAGAAGTTTGAAGTTTCGCGTCGAGTTAAAATTGAAGCCGCTTCGGAGGTTGTCTTTCTACTGGCGCGTAGACAAGTGATGGAAATTTTGGTGCGCTGTTAGACCTCGACCTAACGAAGCTGGTAAAATCATAAACTTCAATTTTTAACAAAAGTTTGCCAAAATACAAAAAAAAACTTACAGCCACCAAAGGCTTCCTCGTCTTTCTTTCTCTCTCTCTTGCACTTGAAGTAGTGGAGATGTTTGAATGAGATGACAAAAAAAAAACTAATTTAAATACGCAAAAATATCTTTTTCCTTCAAGATTCTGCGATCGCGTGGACTTAAATCAGCGCCAGCGACGCATACTTCTTCGCAGCGTCGAAACAGCAAGCGAATGAGTGTGCGCTGAGTTCTCCTTCAGGAGGAAGGGAGGTTTATTGCAGCGCCCCCCCCCCCCCACACCCTCCCCCATCCTTTTGATGTCAATGTCTGGGGCTGGTTGTGCACCCTCCCCCTTCCCTGCCCTCCTCCTCTGAGCATTCATGCACACTTGAATCCGATAGCAGTGCAAGTCCGGCAAGCTTTTGCGATACTGGATAAACGTTCTCAAAAACCACGTGCAACTAAACCATTTGGCCATTGGCCAAAGCAGAAGTTTCAGTTTATCGCCTCAGTCTTTCACTGCGGTTGCAGTTCGCTGTATTGAAATGGCGGAAAACACGATTCGTTATATTGAGCTTCAAAGTACATGATGTTGCGAAGACATGTAGTTGTCATACGTGAAAGGCTCCTTTATATAAAGGCCTTCGCTATACGGAAGTTTTCTATATCGAACTTCAAACAGTTAATTGCATATAGCTCTCGCTGTGCCTATTTTTCTACAAAACTGGCTTTCCATATAGCTTACTCGTAACCCGGCGCCGCTTCTTCAAACGACATTATCTTAACGTACTGTCAGCGTCAAATCAAACGCGTACAGAGGGAAGCATTCGTATTGGTACAGTGTGCACCGTCCAGTAATCGCCATATACATGCGCAACACTGCCAAACCATACTTATGCGCGCATGTCGATGGTGGTGACTGGACGGCGCGCTGAAGATCATTTCTATTGCAGGTCCGCTGTTCGCGCTTCATTTGACGCCATTTGCCCTTCATAACGTGTTCACGTCAGCAACAGGTCCAGCACGAACACGGGGTCAATGCGGTGTATGTACTGAGGCGGTTAAATTGCCCCCTGTAGTTATGAACGCGGTTGACGCATTGTTTTCAACTGTGCCTGAATAACGTTGGCGCAAAACTGTGTGCTACGTACTCAAGGCAAACGCGTGACTATACGAGACAAGCTTTCCACCATGCCGGCATACCTTAACATGGCGAATGCAGTGACGTCAGACCCCTGCTTTCTAAATCGACATTCACTACTCAATTCTCCTGCTCAACTTCAGAAAAGTCGGTGGCAACGCCGCTCTCCGGTCAAAAAGTGGACACCGTCCAATGACCGACAGCAGTTTTCTAGAAACGCTGAGTCATATTGAATCGTGAGATCGCTCTAGCGAAGGATGAACTTCAAGTTGAGGTTTGAGAATAGGAGGGTCACAAACACACCATATCCAACTAAAGGGTACCACGATCAATGCGAAGCAACGCATGGGTCGGTTTCAACTGCAGATCATCCATGGGCACCTTGTCCGATGTTAACGCGTCCTTGCAATGGAGCGAATCACGAGTTCACCGTAGTTTCTTTGGCTGTTACTCGTCCCGAACTCTTGTGGAAGCGCGCCATGCGGGTTGATTTCCACGCCGTGCGAGAGCCCATGCGTTCATCGCGCGTCTGGAGAATCTAGTTCCCCAACGACATCACATGATTGCTGAGAGAGTGTAAAGGGGAGAGGCCACAGCCTCTTACACAGCCGCTTATGCAAGTTCGCACGCGCTAGCGCGCGCCAAACGTTCTTACTAGGATGCAACGCGTTGGTTATCGCGCGTCCACAAAATCTCGTTCCCCGACGACATAACGTGATTGCTCAGAGAGTGTAAGGGGGAAAGGCCACAGTCTCTTACACGGCCACTTACGCAGGCCCGCACACGCTAGCGCGTGTCAGAACGTACTCACTAGGATATAACGCGTTGGTTATCGCGCGCCTGCAGAATCTCGTTCCCCGACGACATCACGTGATCGCTGAGAGAGTGTAAGGAGGAGAGGCCACAGCTTCTTACACAGCCACTTATGCAAGGTCGCACGTGCTAGCGCGCGCCAAACTTTCTTACTAGGATGCAACGCGTTGGTTGTCGCGCGTCCACAAAATCTCGTTCCCCGACGCCATCACGTGACTGCTGAGAGAGTGTAAGGGGGAAAGGCCACAGCTTCTTACACAGCCACTTATGCAAGGTCGCACACGCTAGCGCGCGCCAGAACGTTCTCACTAGGATACAACGCGTTGGTTATCGCGCGTCTGCCGAATCTCGTTCACCCACAACATCACGTGATTGCTGAGAGAGGGTAAAAGGGAGCGGCCACAGCGTCTTACCCAGCCCCTTACAGAGGCAGGAGAACGCTCTGGTGCGTGAGCTCGTTCCGGCAGTGCTTCGGCCCACTGTTGCGCATGCGTAGTAAGGGTGGTTGCGCGCACGAGATTGAGTTTCCCCATAGGCTGGCTCGCATCTAAAACTCACTACGCTGCGTGAAAAGTGGGACCCGAAAGAAATGACGAAGCGCTTCTTCTTTGTCTGTAGCGTTAGCAGCGTTTGATTCACATGTTGTACGTCATTACATGTACAGGCATTATTTCACTGCCTTTTGGTTCCGCAGTCATTATATAATCTTCATTTTATCTTTGCTTTGTTCTTACGAACCTTACGCATTGTTTGCTGCTCTGGTGGTCATTAATAATGTGTAGTTTGACTTAGTGTACATTCTATCCATTTCCTTCCTGACTACGAAATTTACCATACCTCGTTGTTTTGGTGGTTATTATCAATGTCTGTAGTTTGACTTCTTGAACAATGTACTTCTCCTCTGTACCTCTCAACCCACTCTTTGTAACAGCCTGCGAAAGGCTGACAGTCTTTGACAAATAAACTAAACAACACTAAATCGCTTCACCACCGTAAATCTCTCCGCTACCGACGAAGTACTCACCACGCAGAATCGGTCGGGATATATAAAGCAGCATGTCTGGGATAGCTGTAAGTTTGAAATTTTATACAATTCCCGCGTTGAGGTGAACTATAATAGGCAAAAAAACAAGAAAAGGAGCAAACACAGAAAGAAAAAGCGACAGTAAAGGCCCGCGCACGCGATTTTCTACTGACAGTGTCAAACTTGCTCCGTCACGTCCTCCCGTTGCGACTGCTGCAACCGCATGTCGGAGACAAAGTGTCTTGGTTACTTGAATGGAAACTATCGCATGCACACCAACGAATTTTGAATAAAAGTTTATAAGTACGTCGACGACAACATGCCAATTTATTACTGGCTTGTGCGACATAAGGAAGTCACAAAGGCATTTCACAACCTTCTTTTTGCGCGCAATCTTTATTTTCACTGTGACAGGGTGCCCAGAAGCGTTGTCTACGACGGCTACGACGCACTTCGCATGACGATTTCACATTGCATCAAGCGACCATAATTGAGAGAGAGAGAGAGAGATTTGAGATTTATTTTTCTGTACGTGCAACAGAAAAAACGAAGCAAAAGCAAAAGGCTACATAGCCTGACGGAGGCTTTTGCTCCGAAATACAGTCTGGCAAAATAAAATAAAATAAAAACTAAAAATAACATGTCACACACAACTTAGCCGCAATTAGAGAACATCATTATATACAGATACAATTTGCAAATTCTGATCACACATGTAACCATCACAAATATAAAGAAAGAACAGGACAGTAAATAGTAATGAAATACCTAAAAAACATCGCAATATATACAATAGGTGAGGTAAGGAAAGCATCTGGAGACACATACATTCCTAAGCACCTTGAACAAACAATAAGCAAAAAAAAACAACAACAAAAGGACACAAATAGCGTACTCTAAGCAATTGGGACACAGAAAGTAATAAATAATCCAAATTTCTGTATTAAGTGTATTCAATACAATTATAAAGGAGAAATTCCTTGAACTTATTTTTGGAAGTTTTCTTATTTAGGTCAAGTACGTCACCCAGTTTGTTGAGGAGACTCGGTATTTGATAATCAATATGTTGTTGACCATAGGTTGTTCTAGTTTTCGGTGTTCTTATACTATGTGTACGGAGATAGTACTCAGCACATCGAGAAGAATCGTACATGGGGCATAGTTTATTATTTTGGATATACAATAATAACTTATAATAATATATTTGGTTTGCTTGTAATATGAGATATTTAGGGAATAACGGACGTGCGCTAAGACCTTGTGGCATACCGTAATATCCCTCGAATAGTCTTAGTACCTTCTTTTGTAGTGTAAGTAATGTTTTATCGTTTTGAGCCGTCGTTGTTCCCCAACATAAGACACAATAACTTAGCCTGGAATATATCAGTGTATAATATAACGCTTTCTTTAGCCAAAGTGGTAATAACGGACATAGTTTGTACATACAGCCAACGCTTCTACTTAGATCTGCTGCCAATTTATTTATATGTTCATTCCAGGAAAGGTCTTCCTGGAACCACACACCCGAGAATTTCTGTACCTTGACTTGTTCTAAAGTCTGACCCTCAAAGGAGACACTTAGACTTATATTCCGTGGCTTATTAATGGGTGCAAACAATATATATTTAGTTTTACTCGCGTTTAGCCGCAACTTGTTTATATAATCCAGGAAGACAACTTATTTAGATATGTGTTTACAGACTTTTCAAGTTGAGAGATCGATGAACCAGCAAAAAATATATTGGTGTCGTCAGCATACATGATTAACTTAGGAGAATCCGGAATGCTACAAAAGTTATTTACATAAACTATAAACAACAGAGGACCAAGTATCGATCCTTGTGGGACACCTTTGTTGACCCTCGCACGGGGAGATGTCTCTTGATTAATAGCGACATACTGATAGCGGTCTGTTAAGTAATTTTGAATTAACCTATTGGCAACGCCACGGACACCATAGTTATTAAGTTTTTCTAAAAGAACACTGTGGTGCACGGTGTCGCATGCTTTGCGGAAGTCAACAAAAAGACCAAGAGTATATAGCTTTTTCTCAAAATTGGTTAGTATCTCGTTTTTAATATTGAGTAATGCAAGCTCGGTGGATTTACATTTTTGAAAGCCAAATTGGGCATCACTTATTACATTGTACTTCGCAAAAAATTTTTGTAATCTAATATTAATAGCGCTTTCAAAAACTTTTGACAGAATCGGAAGTACCGATATCGGTCGGTAGTTTCCAATCTCTTGGTCATTACCACCCTTGAAAACCGGACATACGCGAGCTATTTTTAATTCATCGGGAAATACGCCGGTAACAAGAGTTAAATTAATAATATGTGACAACGCAGGTGATATAACATCAGCGACGTATTTTATTGGTATAGCTTTAACATCATCGTAACCTGCTGCACAATTGTTTTTTATCTTTGTTATTAATTCTTCGGTTTCATGACATGAGATAGTGTGCAGAACTATAGAGTTAGATAAGCGACGGTCATTTACAGGCAGTTGTGTATCCTCGTCATACCCCGCATCATCGAAATCACAACTTTTTATGAAGTAGTTATTCATTGCCGTTGCCACCTCTCGGTTACCAAGGCCACTAGAGTTTTCCAAAACCCTAGGAATGTGGCTTTGTTTTATTTGACCAGAAAGATTTCTAACCTCGCTCCAAATTTTGCTCGGATTATCACTTATTCTACTAAATAAATTCTCATAATACCTGAATTTAACGCGCCTTATTTCACCATTTAGATGGTTTCTGTATTTTTTGAACTCACTGAGTAATTTGATATCTCGTGTCTTTAAAAACGCATGGTACATGTTGTTCTTCTTTGTAATTTTTTTTAAATAGCGCATTACTTATCCAAGGTTTTCTAATTTTCTGGCGTTTTGCGTTCTTCACAGACACCGGGAAAGCTTCATCATAACATTTTATGAGTTTATTAATGAATAGCTTGTATGCCAAGTTAGCATCCCTTTCTTGTAACACGTGGTTCCAGTCTGTTGCAATAACACGATACCGGAAGATTCCAAGCGTGTCAGCGTTGATCTGACGAGACCGTACTTTTTTATTGCTTTTGCAAGTACCATTGGAAGAAGGAATGGTGCAAAAGATAGGTAGATGATCGCTTATACCTACTGCCAGCGATCCAGCAACGCAACACGTTGGGAGTGTGTTCGTCAAACATATATCAAGTAGTGTCGCAGTCTCTGCAGTTAGGCGGGTTGCCTTAGAAATTACGATATTACAGGCAAAGGAATTTGCCAGCGCTATTAACTGCCGTGAAGTTGCATCCTATAAGAGAGCATATCGATGTTTGCATCGCCCATTATCACAAATGGAAAGCCAGTAGGACACAAGTACTCAAAAACGTCTTCAATGAATGAAATTAACTTTGTTTTACACCCAGAGGGTGGTCTGTAAACGATCACAGCGAATGCTTTTTCTAAGCGAACCATGAGGCACTCTACAACTTCATTAACCAGGGAAAATTGGGGGACAACTTCATGCTTTAAGGGTTGTTTGACGTAAATAGCCACTCCACCACCTCTGCCAACGGGACGCACTATGCCATTGTAAGTGTAGTTCTCAAAATATGGTGGATCTTCGCCTACAGTTAGCCAGGTTTCAGAGAACAGCAACAAGTCAAAGCTAAATGTAAGGGAGCTAAATATACTGAGGATCTTATCTGTCTTGTGGCGTATGCTGCGTGTGTTTAAATGAAAAACCTTTATGCACCTGCGCGCAGCCCCAAGAAGACCATTCGCAGAACTGCTATCATGATAGTCATCACTAGGTATTGCTGTATCGGTGCTCATCTTAAACGAACGTATATCAGTTTGTGCATGTTCAAAAAAAAAAAATGTTCACTCTGTGGCAGTTCCGCCCCCTTCCACGGTCATCTTGGCAAGATCATCTGCGTTTCTTATCTTTAGTATAGGCGAGGTTTCGTTTCTACGAGCAAATATCTTGCCCCCCCCCCCCGATGTCCAGACAAATTTCCAACGCATTTCCTTCTTTCTCTGAATAGCTGATACAAGAAGCTGTTTTCCGTGTTTCGTCAAGTGCTCATTGACATATACTGCAGAAGACGTCTGGCTGCCCAGGTCCTTGCTGTCAATCCTAACTTTCTTTGACTTGCCTAGAATGGCAAGCTTCTTAGTCCTGCGCACAAATCAGACTACTATATTAGTTTGGTCATGACAAGCAGTCGGTACTCTGTGACAGATATCGACGTCATCTGAAGTTATTTCCTCTTGAATGGCACCACAGATTTTCTTAACCGCATCAAGGGGTTCAACATCAGATGGGACACCCTTAATTTCCAGATTATTTGAGCGCTGGTAAGTTTCGACCTCCTCTATTCTACGATGTAGTCTGTCATTTTCAGCTTTGAGCTCTTGGTTTTCTTTTATTACAGATTAACACAAGCTACCGTCGAAAAATCAAAATTATCCTTCGATAACAAGATTTACGACAAAAAATTACGACAGAACAATCACTCTCCGCGCAAGAGGCGAATGTATAAAAGGAGGTTGATACATTGCATTTCTTGAAGTACGCAGGGATAACAAACATCGGGAGTGAGTTGCAACCAAAGTGAGGACCAGGGGCGCAGCCATGTTGCCGCAAATCGCCACGCTGGCTTCCGGGCGACAAGCCATGTTTTGTATTTTTCCAGAAACGAACGAAGTGACGAGCTGCAGCCACGGATGGGCCTCCGCGACAGCAAATGCTGTTGCTAGAAAATTGCGTGCTTGCAGTTGGGGCTTAACAACGCAGCCTTCATACTGGCCCTGGTTCTTGCCATGTTTGCATGATTTCTTTAGGGACAAGTTTCCTCTTAGTCTAGGCTTGTACTCCAACAGGCGTAACCGGCAGTATCAGACAAACGACAAAAAGGCAGAAAGATAGACAGACAGACGGACGGGCAGACGAACACACAGACAGACGGATGGACAGACGCACGGAAAGACAGACGGACAGTCAGCCAGACAGACAGGCTTCGCCCCACTCATCATCATTCACTCCGTGTATATTCTGTGCTTTTTTGCCTAATTCACCTCAGCGCTAGATATGTATCAAATGTCAGATAAAGCTACAGATTTGAATAAAGCAGCACTGGAGCAACCTCGTCCGTCCGGGGACGGCAGCGTCTTTCTATTGAAGTTTCGTCAATGGGTATAACACGACATTCTAAGACATAAAGGATCTCGTTGCCGTTGCTACAGCAACCGGCGCTTCTCGGTACAAGTGACTTCATTGACAAGTAGTCGCGTATGTGGCTCGGTGCGTGTTATCACAGCTGCAGAACGGGCATGATGCAGCCGTTTCCGTCGGTCCGCCGCATGACCTACTTTCGCCGCAACGCTTAATCATTCCAGATATCGCGAAAAGCACCGGTTGCCGTAACAACTGAAGATAAAACCATTCTTACCGTTCGCGAAGTTTCACAGTACTGCCGATAGACCAACGTGCGCTGCAGTCGGTGAACGGACGGTTGGCGGCGTCGGATACACCACACCGTCTGCGTTGTCCCACGGCGCCTTGAAATCGAGCCGTGAAGTGTCCCACCTAAAGTGTGTAACCGAGACTCGACGCAAGACTGAGGTAACACCTCCGACCATTGGTTTTGTGTGAACTGGAGTACAGAGCATCAACAACTTGCAGCGTGGCCTGACCGGACGTATACACTGCTGCTGCCGGTTCCTCGGTGCTATAGTATACGCGTTATTCGCGTGCTACATAGCCAGTGAGTGCTGTGCGTATTTCGCGTATACGACGAAGTCCACAGCCACGCCGACATCAACGGACATGCTGCAGTGAGCTTCTAGTGACTGACGGACGCATGACCAAGTATACGGTGAGTGTAAGTGGCAGATTCAGCTTCATAAGACGAGTTCCTGTTTCTCTTCAATCGCATTCCTTAGGTAAAAAGTGGAATGCGTGAAGCCACGCGGTACGCTTGTGTATACCGCTTGCGTGGTACTTTGTCACCGCAGTATAGTTTTCACAAGCTGATGTCTTCGATTCACGTCCCAGAACTGTAAATCGATTGGTGGCACGAGAAAATAATATTGGCAATTTTATTCGTCCCGGTAGGAAACTCGACGTCTCATAAATGGCATGTACAGCCTCCAGCCTTTTTGATAATATCGCACGAACGTCGTCAGCAGCCAGTATCAGCGCGTTACAACGGCGATAGTCAGCGAGACCGGCAACAATGGTGGTGGTGGTAGTGGTTAGAAGATGAGAAAAGGCACCTGATTTCTGCAACCCGGTCGGGAGCACAGCGCAGTGCCTACCACAATGCGCGCAGGTGCACAAAGCAGCGCTGGCGCAACCGTCGTCTGTCAGGTTGGTTCTTTGAAGATGAAGCGCTCCCTTTCTTCACGTTAAAGGTACCCCGGAGTGCGCTGAATCGCAGATAGAAACGTCACGAACATTTTTTTTTTTTTACATTTCCACGTTTACGTTCAATAGCATGCGCTGCTGCCATTACTAGCACCTCCTTTAGGTGGAATAAACTGACGAAGACCGTGCGGCAAATTTTTGCAGTTTATTACTTTTTGAATACGTTTTATTCCAAAATTTTCTGTGCATTAACTTTGAGCTGTTTCTGTGACTGTGATTCCTATCCCGGCTGCGGCGGCTGCATTTCCGATGGAGGCGGAAATGCTGTAGGCCCGTGTGCTCAGATTTGGGTGCACGTTAAAGAACCCCAGGTGGTCGAAATTTCCGGAGCCCTCCACTACGGCGTCTCTCATAATTATATGGTGATTTTGGGACGTTAAACCCCACATACCAATCAATCTGTGACTGTAATCACGAGAAATACCAAGAGAACACGAATCAGTAGAGCACTGGCGGTTTAAGATGTGCGCATGGTTTTGTTCACACCCCTTTTGTTTTCCTCTTTCCTTTAATCTAGGGAGACTAATACAGTCATTGTAGTGGTCGGGCATCGTCCTGAAGGGAACAGCGTGGCAGACGACGCTTGCTCTAGCGCTGCTTTGCGAGCCTTCGCGTACTCTTACTGGTCTCGTAGATTATCGGCGTTTCCATAGAAGGCGCTAATGTGTACTGCCTGCGGTCGATGCTCGCGCTATATGATTAAAAATGCAGGAGGCTGCACGGGCGCGAGCATAAGAATGCAGACGACGAGATCCAGTGGCCGAATAAGGGCCAAACCTCATAAGCGCGAAAATGCACGCGACGGCGACGAGCGACGCTATGAGCGACGAAACAGGGCGTTCGCGCGACGTGTCGCGTGCTCGTTTTCGCGCGATCGCTCGGTTCTTCAGATTTGGAAACCGTCGCTCATCGCCCGGAAGTGCTGGGCTCAAGCAGCCAATAGCGAAAAACCGGAAAAGACGAAGACTACATATGTGCACGTGACCCTGCCCGAGTGACGTATGCGCAGCAAGAAATAACGCAATGTTTATTACGCATGTGCATATAAAAAAGTGCTGCAAGGCAATAATAAACACTTTCTGTTTCATTACACAATATATGACATTTTTAAATTGCATACCACTCGCTACGCGGTTTTCTTGGTGCGAGTAGACGGCCTCATGCCAGCAACAGTGGAATTCGCTCGCCGAAGCCGTCGCGTGAATGAGGTTTGCCTGCGCTAGCGACTGATCGCGCGAAGACGATCTACGTCGCGTCGCTCGTCGCTGTCGCGTGCATTTTCGCGCTTATGAGGTTTGGCCTTCAAGCCCCTGGGTACTTTTAGGAAAGTACCACCATTCCGAGCCGTCGCACCACGCATCCGCCTCTCGGGCCGCCACGCACATAGCGCGTGTTATCAGCGTGACATAGCAATTCTTCATAAGAAAGTGGCACGAGCATCTGTTGCTGTGCGCATGCGAGACCCGTCGTATTGGCATCCCATGTCGCTCTCTCCGACATGCTGGTAGCCAAAACGACACCTTATTGTCGCTGTGTTTGCTCTTGGAACTCCATGCCGTTTTTTTTAAATGACGATATTCTTTTTTATTTTTTTTTACATAGCAGCTCCAACGGTGCCGGTTCCAGCACAGGGCTTGCGTCGTTATTAATGCCGGATGATTAGCATAACTAGGCGTTAGCCAGCGTCGCAAAACCTGATGAATCGAAGCACACAAAATCAAGTTTTCTCAGCTCCGCTTTCCTGTGCAGCACTGTGGTGGTCTGGTTGCTAAGGTACTTTGGCAGCTCTATAGAGGCTCGTGGGGAAGTCGACTTGGATTAATTGGCCGCAAAAAGGTTTGCCTCTTTTTTTTTTGGCTGAGTTTGCTCGGCTAAATAAATGATAGATCAACTATGCTCTATTGGATTTGGCTGAACGTGTACTTGACCCATCTGTGCGCGTCTCAGCTTTACTAGCATAACATAAAAATAGCAAGCTGAATTGAGCTTAACTGAACTTACTCTCGAATTTATTAGGTGATACGGTGCTCAACTAAGCTGGATCATATTCGGCTACACTTACATTTACTTAACCCCCGCGACAAAGGCAGGCTGAGCTGAGAAAAACTTAATTTTATGGGCTTGGCCTCATCAAGTTTTGCGAGGCTGGCTACGCTTAGTTATGCTAATCAATCAGCATAAATAACTGCGCGAGCCTGGCGCTGGAACCGTCGCAGTCGCCACATAAAAAAAAAGCAGCACAAATTTGATGGAGCAAAGACTGCAACACCGATTTGTCGTTTTGGCGACGAGCGCGTCGGAGAGAGAGACATGACAGGCCAACTGATACGACGGCACAGCAGGCGTCTGGTCGCCAGAAGAGCATCAATGCCTTCTGCCACGTGATACCGTGCTCTGCACACTTATGCTAACATCTGTATATATTACATGTGTGCCATGAATGGTATAAATGGCATGTATCTATGGCATAAAAGTGACATTATTGCCTCTGAAGTGAACTTGTGGAATAAGTAACCTTACTTTATTTCCTTATCTTCATGTATGCAGTGCAAGGTATTACAAAACGCGTATTACAAGGCGTATTACAAGCCTTCGATATGAACTAACTGGCCCCAGTCACCGCATTACTAACACTTACTAGCGTAGCGGGAATCCAACCTCGTGACGTCATGTTGGTGTTATATATGAGCGCATCGCATGCTGGTTCAGCATACTCACACACAAAGGCCCAATAACGTTCCACTGTTCCACATCAGAGCAAGTTAACTAGCTCTGAAGCAAGTTAATCGCCGTGTGATTATAAAACACTGACGTCATCTGAGCTGCCGTGTTGGGCGTCTATGACGTCACGGGCAAGCTATCCATAGCTGACCAGCATGGCGGCGCTTTCTGTGTATGTGTCACAGCCGGTCACAGCTGACGACTGCCCGGATGAGGGCGTGGAAGTCAATTGACGTCACCGTTGAGGGCGAGGTGCCGCTTGGCATTGCGTAAAGGTATCGGTACTTTTCAATGACAATGATTGGTACATGAAGTTAAGGAGGGCAGTGTGCAGTAACTTACGTCATGCCACTTCTGGAAGTCCTTGCCATTCTTCTGGCATCATTACTGCGCGAGGGCCGAGAACGGCTGGCTCTTCGCACCAGTGGTATTAGTTTCTAATTACAATTGACTCGCATATCTGGAACACACTTCTGCAGAACCGTGCAGATTCTTCCTTAGTTCAGGAACCAAGGCTTCGAAACTGTGCTTCGAAATTAGCCTATTCACTTGTCTCCGTGTCTTTGCATGGTAGAATTAAAGAAAAACAAATGCCATGCTAGCAGTCTATCGCGTTTCTGCAGCTCATCACTGTCCATTTATTTGTCCAGTGTGGAGCACCAAAAGGTCGTCTCGTTAGCGACCAACAGTCGGAACAAACAAAATAAGCGGCAGCAAGCATGGCAGACGAAAAAAAAAATTAATAGAGGGAGACACGGGGACATGCGTGAAGCACCACAAATATCGGGTGACCCGCTCCGTTTAGGTGCGAACGATACGAGACGATCTCGAAAGGGTCGTGGCGGTGGCTTCTTCAAAGGTGCTCTCTTGATAAATGGTCCCGACGAGGCCTCTTCATGGTGGCCAAGACGCTCCAGACGAGAAGCGCAGGAGGAGGGAAGGTTACGAAATAGAAACGATGGAGAGGATAAAACGAGGGCTTGTCCGTATATTACTGAGGTGTCTTTCTCGTGGTCCAAGTAATCAGATTCCGTGGCCTTTTCTTTTTTTCGTTCACAAGAGAGAGAGAGAGAGAGGCGACGGTGCGGAGCGACCCGCGGTGGGTATCCATGAACGCTGCAATGGCTTACCAGCTCGTAACACCGGTCTTGGCACTTCATCCATCAACGTTTACTCCCACTCCGTATGTGGGAGGGGTAAAAAAACAGCAACAAAAAAAAACGACTGTGGACGCGTGTGCGAAAGAACTCGTTCGTTCTATAGGCGGCACGTTGTGAAATAAACCCCCACGGCGACTATCGCGAAATGCGCGAGCAAAAAGCGGCGAGTTACAAACGAGGCGAACTCGTCGCCAGCCGTTTTTTTGGAGTGAGAACTGTGCGCCGGGGCCTTGTTTAATGAGCGCCGGCGCGAGATGGGAAGGTGTGTCGTTTCTGGCGTGGTTACTAACAAGGCGCGCCTTTGCGATATGTCGTTGTGCCGAGTGGAATTAGAATCGCCGCTTCCGTTTGGGGGGGTCCCCTCTTTTTTTTTTTCTTTAGTCGATACCTCCTTACGTACTGCTGAAACAAACACGCAGATATGTGCAGGATTTTACAGCATTATACTGCCCTCTGTCGGATATCCGCAATACGCTGCTCATGATTGAAGTGAATAGATATGTAAATGCAACCGGAATGTGTTCGCAGTATTGGTCACTTCGATGCGTATGTACAAGCCCGTGTCACCTGTACGACTTCAAATTACACGTCCCTGTTTTTCCTTCCCGCTGAAAACATGCGTAAAAGAAAAGATAACCTCGAGTAGTGGTGTACTATGACAAGTGGTTTAGCGTAAGCACGCATACAATGAATTGTGCGTTAGTTAGCCATGACCCTAAACCAAACGCGCGCCTACTCGTCAGCCTGCTTATCCCGCATTTCTCAGTACGCAGTAGCTTCTAAAACCTATGAGATCACAATTAAGCTATTGGACTAAAAAACCTTGACCAGTAGCTTGTAAACTGTGCAAGATTGGTCAAGCTTTTTGCAGGGGACGCTACGTGCAACGGCACATGAGATTCGAATACTATAACACTGCGACGTTATATACTGCAGTACTTGAGCCATGTCTGCGCTGGGATATAAGCAACGTTAAACCCGGCATTCCGGAGTGTTTGGGAGGCCCTATAGGACACGTATGCAGATGGCACACCGGTCACATAGATAAGAGGCCGGTGTGAATGGTGTGTAATGGCATTCAACTTTATTTGCACCATTGCTGGAGAGCGGCGGAAAATACATTGACCGAAAAGGCCACTCGAGGTGTCTCAGTTTGTTGGTCTTCCGGTTAACACAGCGGACCGGGCGTACATTCACGCTCCGCGGTTCATACGGAGCGTTTATATACACTCTGCATTATTCAGTAACATTGTGGACAAATGATTGATTTAGGTGCACTACATAGATGCCCAGCCGCTTAACCACCGTCAGCCTATACGTGTACTGTTCAGGCTCGGGCTTCGCTTTTTTTTTTTTTTTCGCGGCTGCAAAGCCGAGACTTTCCTGGCAATCACAGACTCCTTCGCGTAGCGAACCTTCCCCGAGTAAAAGTAAGCAAACAACAAAGCCAAATGAGCGTTGTCAGTGCGTGGCCGCAGCAAAAGCTTGCTTATATAACCGCGCGTGCATGCCGCAGCATAAATAAGTGCGCATCTCTTTGCCGACAAACAAGTGTTCCTATATAGGCTTAGGCCAGACACATCGCTGAGACCCTCCCGTCTGGATGAACGCATTTCCAACGGTCTGTTCTTTTGTTTCTGCCCATATGTCAGACAGAAGCTACGATGGGCAAGGACGTCCTGATAGCAACGAGATGTATACACACATGCGGTGGCCGTGGCTCTGTCTATCACCTTCGCGTATCACGCCTTTGCCGACTGTTTCGATCTCGGACAGTCCGATGATTATGTCTTCAGACACGGCTGCTAACTTATCACCCCAGTCGTACACGCAGCCGAGAGGCATAACGTATGTAAGACGAAATCTCCGCGAACTCATCGTCAATATGTTGAGTTCCTCGTGTGCGTGTCGTGTGTAGCGTCTCGCTGTGGGTGCGTTGTTGAGGCGAGAAAGATTTACGTTAGCCGTGCTTACCGCGAAAAGCGTGGCCGGTGAGCGTGGCTCGTCTATATGCTAGTGTGGCTCGCCATGCCCGCTGCGATGCCGGACAGAGCGCTGGACAGGCTGTATTATACTCCTTCGCTGCCTCGCGAACGCGCGACCACTCCTTCGAACTTCGAGTAAATCGCCACTGTCCATGTCTTTCTCGTTGTAGTTCCGGTGAAAGGCAATCTCGGATCGAGAGAAGCGCGATTGTATCAACACACCCGATTGCACGCGACGGGAGCCGAAGTGCATGGGATAAGAGTCTGACTCGAGACGCTAATATAAGATTGCGTCACGGTTTCTGAGCTTCGTGCAGGTGGATGAACAAGAGTGTAAACGGTTCCGAGAATCATAGCTGTCTCGCGCATGCAGCGTCGCGTTATATGGTTAGGACGTCGTTTAACTCTTGCAGAGCCCGTCGACAAGGTGTTACGTCGACTGTGTGTGTATAGTCGTGGGCTCGATTCGCAGTCGCGGTGAAGCGCACACTGTGATGGTAGCGAAATGCAAAGGCTCTCACGTTCGTGACACTATATAATCACGTTTAGGAGCGATCGAAATGGTCAAACCAATTCTGACCTCCTTCACTCCGGCATAGGTATAAAAGCCGATGCTCTTTGTCAAATCCCTGGAAAAGGGCCATTTGTAGCCATAAAACTAAACGGAAGAGACGCATCGTCCTGCCTATGTCCAGCACTTAATAGCAGTGGACAATTAGGCCAGTTGGTGATTCATAATTAATGTATACTTCGAGGCCCCTCAATGAGCCCCCGCGTGAGTGCGCACGTAATGTACGCAATGACAATGAAGGTTTCTTAGATCAGCACGTCAGCAGGTGTAGCTGTCATGCTGATCGTTTCGAATTCCACATATCAATCATTTTATTTGAATACTTCGAATGTGTATCAACCGTAATCCTTGCAGTCCCGCTAAAACAGATTTGATTGATTGATATGTGGGGTTCAACGTCCCAAAACCACCATATGATTATGAGAGACGCCGTAGTAGAGGGATCCGGAAATTTCGACCACCTGGGGTTCTTTAACATGCACCCAAATCTCCCGCTAAAACAGAGGTTCACCATTGCTGCAAGGGTGAAATACTTCTATGGGCACTCTTTTTTTTTTTTGCCCTTAACGTTTGTATTGCAGCACAAAGCAAGCATAACGCAAGTAAAGACCCACTCAATGAAACCAAATGGGTCATTCAACCTTCGAGAACACCGCCCATAAATCAACGTACAAACCGAGACACACGACTTGGGAGAATGTTGCGAGCACACGCGCGAGCTGCAGACACATCGTCCGCTCTCTGTACGCAATTACGAAGCAAACAAACTTGTCCGAAATGATTAATGGCGTTAGCGTACGTGCAAGCTACCCTTGGCCAAGCGCACATAGTCTGCTATATCAAGTTTCAGCGGCCTCGGAAACGCCGCAGTTAACGCAGTCATGAGGTGTTTGCGCTGTCCACAAAGTATATCGCAACTGCGAGAAAGAGACCACAAAGTAATTGCTTAATCATTTCTTTTGTTTCTACGATAAAGTGTATTTCGTAGTCTCCCACCGCTCGTTGGCGAGGAAATTTTCGCGAAGTATAAAGCGCGCCGCCGAGGCCTCTTCAAAATATCGCAACATTCTTGCGTTCATGCTCGGATAGACGTAACGAATGGGGCGACACCTCGCGAGGGTTGCAGCTTTTAAATCAAACGCGAGTTTCATACATCGTGTACGAAGCTTTCTGCCTCGATTTACGCCGTAAAAGCAGGCCCAGAAAAGTGGTATAAATTAAACGGACACAAAAAGAGAGGGTCGGGTTGCTTTGGGAAAGCGTGGCTTTCTCGTAATTTGGGGGGCGGCCACGAATTCTTGCGCGCTTTCTGCTGGGATCGCGTTTTGAAAAGATGGATGACTCGTCGTCCACTTCCGAGGTAAAAAAAAAAAAACAGAGGGCAAAATAAGTAGGAAGATAGAAAGGGAAAAAAAGAAACGAAATATTGAATTTCATTCCCGAGAATCCGTGTCTTGGGTGGTTGTGACGCTTGTTGTACAATGCTTGCTGTGAAACGGTCTGTGCTGCTAGATGCACGAACTTTACAGGTGTTACTTTGTTTGTAAGCATGTGTATGTTGCTTCTCTCTCAAGGATTTGTGTATGCCTTTCACGTAACTTCAACTGTCCAAGGAAAAAAAAAAAAGCTATATTTCGCAAATCTTCAATCCGCGAATTGAAAACTTGCAAGTACAGCACTTGCAAGCTTCGTAACGTATTTATAAACTCTGTTTATTCTGTACGTTGTCGTACACGTGCACATTTTTTTTTTTTTGGCAGCGACATTCTGAACGTGTCGTATTCTCGTAGCTTTATCTAATGAAACTGTAAAGGTACGGAAGTTCACTGGCCAATGGCCAATATATAGTGAAACAAGAGACGGTGTGCCAAAGTCGCTGGGCAGATGACCAGTCCCCCCCCCCCCCAAAAAAAAAAAAAAAAGATGTCTTTCGCCATGGCATGCATAGCGAAAAATGACCATAGCTTGCCCCCTCCCCCTCCCTTCCCCGAAAAAAAAGTGTGTTTCCACGCCCCTATAATCAGGTCGTGTGTGACGCCAAAAAAACTGCCCTGTTCTCTCTTGCTGACGTAAATGACGTCATCCCAATATCGGTGGAGCCCCGAATTGATTACACAGTGACGCGTTAAGAGACGTGACGAGATTGCAGACAAGGACTTTCGTGTTCCGTGTACGCAACAAACTGAAACGTCGCGCCATCCGCCTACAAATTCAGTAAACATGACATCAGTCCCATTTAGCGACTCCACCAATACGTTGCGAATATATTCTGACTTCACCTGACCAAGGTGGCATATAGTAATTGTGATGATCCACATATAGGTTACGACGATTCACTGCTGGCCTGAAGGTAGTGGGTTCAAATCCAGGCCGCGCCGGCTGCATCTCGATGTTTACAAAAATTGTGTACGCCCGTGCACTTAGATTAAGGTGCTTGTTAAAAAAAACAAGAAAACACCAGAGTGTTTAATCCACAGCCCTCCGCTACACCGTCTCTCATAACGGAATCGCTGTGGTTTTTGGACGCAAGACACCAACAATTACATTTACGCGTTATTTACTGGTGCCAGCTACTATAGCCAAAATGACAGTTATGGTTCATAGGAGCACCACCGTGTCATCGCTGTCATCTTTCCACAGTTAACCGTGAGTGCAGGTGCAACCTATGTTGAATTCCAATGGCGGAGTGGGTGCAGCCGACCGACTCCGCGAGCGAGCACTCGACTCTGGCGTAGAGCAAATCCTCCAAATCCGCCATCGGAACACAACCCTGCTGCGTTACCCAGGATACCTTGCGCGTGGTCTTTTCCGCTGTCTGTTTACCACGTGGCTTACCAGCATCGCCGCATCGTTCGTTTGCTTGTTCAGCGCTATTCACCTGTGTGAAATGGATATCACGCCAAGCGTGCAGCAGCTATTGTCCACGATGTCTGCGATGGTGACCACACAGTATGCGGAGCAACATGGTAAGTGTCTCCTCGATTTCAACACTGTGCTGTAATTGTAAGTTGAATGCAACACACGTGTTGGGTGGAGCGATTGTCTGCACACGCTATGTTCATGTAGCAACGTTGCTCTACTGCTGATGCGATCATGTCACTGAAACGCATCGCATGCGTCATACCGTTGTTCGTTTGCCTGTGTCCGTGGAGAACGAAAACCTTCACCGCATTGATTGCACAAACACCGCTGTAAATATACAGCAAAAAGTAAACGTGCGCGCGACGCCGCTGTTCTTGCACGGAACGGCGTCATTAGTAAGAAGCGACTTCCTATCATTTTAGAATGTAGCCACACGAATAGAAACGAACCGCGTTGGTGACAAGCGTGTTTGGTATAAGGGCAATTGGACCGATCGTCCAAAACAATTGTTTTCTGCCCCCTACTCCGCTCCCGCGGCGAATCTCCCGATTTCATAAGTCTCTAGGTTGGCAGGTACGCATTTGCAGCGAGATACCTCCAAAGTAACCCCCAGGAAATTTTAGCTGCAGAGGTAGCAGCGTGTGTGCATGTTCTGCTATCTAATGGGTTGGCAATATTACCAAGTTCGGGACATTGAGCACATCCAAATTAGGAATCGGTCTCAGTCCGCAGAAATTACGTTGCTTTTCCTGGAGTGTCACTGCCTGTTTCAGGCCTGAAAGATCCTGCTTCATTTTGATGAACAGTCAGCTGATCAGAAACTCTGTGCATCATGATGAGAGTGTGTAATTCAATCAAGAATGCGCACAATGTGTTGAGCTATTGTTGAAGAACTTGCATGCCACCATGTATGCTTACGTGAAATTGTTATTCCAAATTTTGTGTCGTGATGAGATAGCATAGCAACCATAGAGTTACTGTTTTGTGAAGCTGTGTTAGGAAGCCTCACATGGCTTAGCTTAAGTGCATACATAGTTGCATGAAATTCACATGGTGCTTCAATGTACAGCAATTTGTGTCACAGAACACAAATCGGTCGTTATGTCGCTTCATGTATACCAGCTGTATGAATAACAATGCATTTGGTTTTTCTATTCACAGTGCCAGAACACAGCCAAATGAGCGAGCAACGCAGTGAGTCCATTTATTTATTTATTTAGAGAAAACTGCAGGCCCATTTAGAGGCCCTAGCAGGAGAGGATACAAATGCATTCAAGTAATGAATTATACATGATATATACAGTTAGATCAGTGCAAAGAACACCAAGCACTGTAACGACAAAAATCAAAGTAGAAAAATCGATATCAAGACAAACTAAAACAGGTTGGTGCTTATATATGCCTATAAGCTCTACATTAATACCAACACAGCAGAATACCACAACTCTCTAACAACTGTGTCGGGTGACGTGCAACTGGTAACGTCTGTACAAATGTCTCAAGCACTTTTTTTTTCAGGTACAGGCTGTGAGTGGACGGCGGGAGAAACAAAGCTGTTGCTCGAGTACTACCAGCAGTATTTTTCCCAAATAGGGCCGATGAAAAATTTAAAAATAAAAAGGCAATGTTTGCCAAAATAGCGGCCGACATTACAGAGGCTGTCGGGGTCCCTAAAACAGCTGACCAGTGCTGCAGCCGCTACAAAACAATCATGCGACGAAAAAGAAGCGCTGCAGCACATAACAGCAAATCGGGGAATTCTCCTTGCGACGTTCCTTTTGAAGATGACATTGCCAAAATACGCTGGCTAGATGACAGCCTTCAGCCAGAAGAGCTCAGGGACAGCTCTGGAATAGTCTCCATAAAAAGACCACCCAGACAAGCGTCGACGAGCCAAGCATCAGGGAGCCAGGAGCTGACAAGCCAAGGTTCAACTAGCCAGGAGTCTACCAGCACAACGAAGGAGCTTGAGCCCAAAAAGCCGAAACCCTCGGCTTCTAGATTACTGGAAATGAATCACTTCTTTGATGAAATGAGGAAAATTCAGGAAGAAAAAGAAAAAAAACGAACTGAACGCGAGAATGAAAGAAGGAAGCGTCATCAAGAGAGGCAAGAGCAGAAGGAGCGCATTCGGCAAGAAAAAGCAAAACAACACGAAGAAAAAATGAAGCTTTTGAGCCGATTTCTTGGCCTAGACAATGAATAATTTCAGTGGACTAAAATACTATTAGCTAGTTGAAATAAAATGTGCAGTGCAAAACATGTGTTTGTGTATATAAAGGGGGCTGCGCATTGGTGCACACACACAGCCTCCAAACTACTGTGGGGAACTAAAGGGCCAGTTCAGACAAAACAGAGAATTATGGTGTTATTTCCCACAATCACTTTGCAGGAGCTTGGTCAATACCTTTGCACGCTTAATTTCGCCAAGCTTGTGCAAAGCTCGCTCCTCATCAGTTTTATCACTGTGGTTATCTGTGCAGTTCTCCCACTGAATAGCATTGGGTGCTCCATCATCATCATTATCATCATCTGGCTCTTCATCACCGTAATCGATGCACAAGTTATGAAGGATACAGCAGCTTGTAATAAACTTATTGAGCCAGTGGATAGTGTGCAACTCCAGGTACATGAGCTGCCTGAAGCGCTTCTTGAGTGTGCTGAATGCATTTTCAATGAGCACTCGTGTGCCTGAAAACTTAAAATTGAAGCTTTTTTGTTGCTTATTCATTGCACCGTAATCCCTGTATGGTGTCAACAGGTACTCCCGCAGCGGATATGCTGCGTCCCCTAATATATGATAACGGCCCTGACATACTGAAGCTATGTTCTTTGAAAGAGGCGATAAGCTAAACACATGAGAATCAAGCATTTTGCTGGAGGTTCCAGTGAACGCATCGAGGAAGCGCCTCTTGTGGTCACAGACGGCTTGCAGCGTTAGTGAAAGGTAATGGTGCCTGTTGCAGTATGTGGAGGCAACCTTGTTGGCTGGGCACTGTATCTTGACATACGATCCATCTATACAGCCAATAACAGCAGGCATTCCAGACACCTGCAAGCAAGTTGTACTCTTCTAATGAGTGATATCATCCATGCCTGAGCAAGAAATGAGCATTTGCGAGGAGTTTTAACAGGAAAGGCTGGTGATCAAGCCCATTAACTCACAATCACAGCATACGCTTCATGACTCAGCACAATATATTTTATGGTGAAGATTCAAAATGCAAACCAAAATTCAACTTTAAGAACTATTTAAGATAACATACATTGCTGTCCACACCATATACTACACGTTTTCTTGCTATCCACCTCTCTTTTTACAATGGTAAAATGGGAGAGAAAACAAAACAAAGCCTGCATATGTTTTTTCCTAAAGGGAGTTGAAGTACGTAATTGCAATTTCATTCTTAAACTTAAAACCAAACCTCATTCATATTGTATCGTACATCTGAACAGAAATGACAAAGCATGCAGCATCATCCGCATGCAAGGAATCGACTGTGACTGCAGGAGAGACCTAAGTTGAATGTTTCGAACACAACTGGATGAAGCTCGGTATTATCATCACGACCTATCACATTTTTCTTAAAGTCCCACCTCAGCGTAAAATTGAGCTTGAAATAACCCACAATAAAATGTGCACTCGTGTTTGTGATATTATCAACATAGCTTGGCCGGCCAATATTATTGGTCCTCACAATAAATAAAATCAAAGCAAACCTTCTCAAAACTGCTAGTGAGGTTCTCCAAGTCTGCGGGAAACTTGATCACCGATGGTCCCAGCGTCATCAGGAACTGTGCTACTCTCTGAAGAACTCTGTACACGGTGCTTTCTGACATGTCGAAACGGCTTGCCACGTCTCGCATGCAGGTTTTGTTGGCCGCGTACCTGCGCAGGGGGATTACAGGTACCCGAAAGAAAAAAAAAACAGCTTCAGATCACACTGCACTGTAAGCAACAGGCTCATAGTCAAATGCGTTCTTGTGCAGGCATCGTACAAAGAAAAAGAAAGGGGGGGGGGTGAAGGTGGGGAGGTGTAACTAACCAGATAAATGTCAAGACATGCGTTTCCGCGGATTTCGCTTGAACTCCTCCGTGTGTGCTCGAAGGGCACATTGTCGAGACAGCAAACTCCGCGACCAACTTTTCGGCCACAGGTCGAGCCAGCCTAAAGTGCCTCCGGAACTGCTCAAGAAAAGAAACAAACGAAAACACCACAACGTGTTAAACCTTGAGCATAATACTTTCCTTCTTTTTTTCTATTTCTTTACCTCGTGGTCCGAGTACTGCCGAACGACGTCCTCGATGAAGCCGACGACTTTGGGCCTCTTCGCGGGAATGCGGAACAACTTGTTAAATTCCCGCTCGTAAGCGCAAGCTTTAGCGTCGCTGTCGCTGTCCGACGAATCACTCGTGTCAGTACTTGAGCTTTCCGACTCAGAGCTGTCGCTATCGAGTAGCAGAAGCATTGCCGCGCGCTTTGCCGAGGTAGCCGAGCCGTCCATGCCGTCCGCCATTATCAACACAACTCGCGCCGCGCCAGCCGCGCCCCCAAGCAGGCAAACGTGTTAAAGGAAATGCGTCACGCTGAGTTCCGGTCCACTCCACCGATTTCGGCGGAGCAGTTTTTCCTGCTCCACGGAGGGACTCCCGCTCTGAATCCACTCCGGCTCTCTCATTGGAACATTTGACTCTCGCTCTCACTCTGTCATTGGAACACACTTGCTCTGAAAGGAGCAGAAAAACTTGCTCCGACTCCGCCATTGGAATTCAACACTAGAAAACTAAAGTTTCGGAGTGGAAGCTCTGGCATCAACTTGACGGTCAAAGGAAAGCCAGCGCTTCACTCTCGGAAACATGCATGTTCTTGTCGGGTGGTTGCCTCTTGGAGATAACATTGCTTGGTTTTGTTAATATAAGCGCTAGGTAAATACTCATAACAGATCGTTGTTTCCGACGAAAGTAAAGCTTCGAGTGATTAGTGTCGAATACTTACTTTATAATATGTCAGGACTTTCAAGAGGTTTTTGAAAAGCAGCAACACAGACACAAGTCGAGGGCTATATAAGTCCGAAAAAGAATGCAGTATAAAATTTGTAGAATTCGAAGCCACGGCCGTTCACGTGAGCTATTTATTACTAAATCTGGAGACTTTCTACCACTTTCAGGGATGGAGCATCTATTTATTGAATCTCGCTATTGTTTAGAGGCCTTGCTGGAGCCGTTACCTTACGCTACCTATATAGACAAGCGCTACTGAATAATCATGTTCTCTGCAGTTAGAAATTCTATCAGAAACAATAGTTTTGCTGTTGCCGTTTTTCATTGAGAGAGCGATGGTTTGTGCTGTCGAGAAAGATTTTTTTTTTTGGGGGGGGGGGGGGGCTGAATACTGTGGGCAATGAACTTCGTCGTCGCAAGTCATCGTCAGTTTTCGTAAGTGTTTATCATGCGCGAATGTGTACCATCATGAGCGCCTGCTTGATTGCTGCTCTGAGCATCAACGAGCACATTATTGGTCTTGTAACGCAAATGAAAACGCGCCAAATACGCGCGCTGGCTGCGTTCCTTCACCGTATAAGGTCTCCATGCCCAATAACTTGTGGAACAGCAGACTTGGAGAGCACAAGAGCGAGAGTATAGGACTGACCATTGGGTGACTTGCTACAATTTAATTACCGTGGCAATGTCGGGACATTACCGGGACAATTACCGTGGCAATGCCGTGGCAATCGCTCGGGCACTTCCCAGTCTTTCCGTCATGCCATGTTCGTAAGAGAGAAAGTAGGGAGGATGATATTTGGCCAAGTGTGACGTTGATCAAAAGTACAGGATGTATTATTCGCGAGCCGGTAAAAAAGGGGCTCCCGTAGATCAACTGCCTGTCACGCGGCGCTGACTGCAAACGTTGAAAATGAGTAAGCGACCACCACCTTGCAGGCTGCAAGCTCAAGAAAGGCGCGACAGAATATCGAATGACCCGAGTTGGTCTCATCTATGCCTTCAATGAGTGAGGATATTAAACATGAGAAAGCTGTTGGTCCCGGCAACAACTGACCTAGACTGCAATCGCTTCGCGGGCAATTACTCATCGGGATGATATAAAATGTAAACAAAGCGACTTTCAGTGGCTGTTAATTAATATGCTTCAAATAAGATACAGGAGAACTCGGCACGAAAGGGAAAACTCTCTTTGCACTCTGTTAACTGTAAGTTAGCCTGAATGAATACGGCACACTCTATAGGGACTTCTGGTGCAGTATAGCATGTTATCAGGGGTCAATTTAAGAAAGAAATGTTCCCTTGGGTTTGCATCATAGCTTAACGCTAATATTTTATACTGTAAGCTAGTAAGATGTCCAGCTCGGGCGCCATCCTAGGGTGGACGAGGCTTCACTTTTAAGGCGTAATTTCTCTTCCAGCAATTCTTTAAAAACCTTTTTGGCCGCGACACCACAACAGTTAGAAGGTTAATACGTCGCCGTGGCTGCCGCGAACCGCTCGTTTGCATCGACAAAACGGGTCGTGCGGGTAGCTTTTAAATGCTAATCTCACAAGAGAAGAACAGGACAAACAGACAAGTACACAAACATCCAAGCAAACAAGGAGAAAAAAAAAGACAAGGCGGCTTTGGGAGAGGCGTGTAATACTCCCACCGCGTGTGGTGGCACGCGCGCTTCGCGTTCATACGCGACTGCGGCTGTGTTCCATCACTGTCTCGCACGCCGCATATGAGGTGGACCCCACGTCGCGAAAGTGCGGCTTTTAATCGGAAACACCTTCGGACACAGCGGGAATTCGCGGTCGCTGCTGAATCCCGACTCGTCATTTGTGTGTGTGTGTCTTTCTAAAACGTCGTTTCTTGAACGTTGCATGTCGGCGGGCACTTGCAAAACCACTGATTCAATCTCGAGGCGACGCGAGTCATTGCGCCACGCGTGATCGCATAAGCGCGAGAACAAGCGGCCAGCAGCCTGGTGGTCCAGCTGAAGTAAGGTTTTCAAAAGAAGAAAAAAAAGAGAATTAAGAAAGCGTGGTGTGCCAAGTATATGCAACAAAGAAACGTATGTCGCATATATAGCTTGTTAAGAGCTATATTTGTGAATTAAGTAAGCGTGGTGTGCCAAGTATATGCAACAAAGAAACGTATGTCGCATATATAGCGCGTTAAGAGCTATATATGTGTATTAGGAAAGCGTGGTGCTCCAAGTATACGCAACAAAGAAACAGATGTCACAAATATTGCACGTTAAGAGCTATATATCTGAATTAAGAAAGCGTAGTGCGCCTAGTATATGCAACGAAGAAACGCATGTCACATATACAACTCGTTAAGAGTTGTATATGTGAATTAAGAAATCTTGGTGCGCCAAAAATGCAACAAAGAAACGCATGTCGTATATATTGCTAATTAAGAGCTCTATATGCGACATATAGCACGTTAAGGGCTATATATGTGAATTAAAAAAGTGTGGTGCGCCAAGTATATGCAACAAAGAAATGCATGTCGCATATGTAGCCCGTTAAGAGCTATATTTGTGAATTAAGAAAGCGTGGTGCGCCAAGTATATGCAACAAAGAAACGTATGTCGCATATATAGCGCGCTAAGAGCTATATATGCGACATACCGTGAGCACACTGTGCCGTAAGTCTCCGTCCAGCGAAGAAAACTTTGCCCTCTTCAGCTACTCGACCAGGCAGTCTCGTAATACTTCCCTGCTCTACATGGCACGCCCACGTACGCACGAACACACACTTACTTACACACGCACATTTAACAAGATGTTACAAATGTAGTGCACGGTAAGCAGTGATACGATAATACTATCTATAGCATGGGAACTGTACCCAAAATCCAATCAAGGGTGTAGCCATAAACTATTTTGGGGGTAAGGGGGTCAGATGAATAGTAATAGTTATTGTGGTTTAACATCAGAAAACCAACAGACAGACACCCCAAGGTTTGATCATGAGAGACGCCGGAACTATGGGAGGGCTCCGGAAATTTTAACCACATGGGATCTTTTAAGGTGCACCCGAATATAAGTGCACGGCCCTCTAGCATTTTCGCATGCACCAAAAATACGGCCGCCATGGTCGGGATTCGATCCCGTGACTTGTGGGTCAGTGGTCGAGCACCATTAGACTACCGCGGGTGGGTCGGGAAGCAACAGCGACCATAGTGTGCGTGCGCGCGTGCGTGCGTGTGTGTGCGTGTGCGTGTGCGTGTGCGCGTGTGTGTGTATGCGTGTGCGTGTGCGTGTGCGTGTGTGCGTGTGTGTGTGTGTGTGTCCCCGCAATCACGCCTTTATTTACATTTTGATGTAGCCGACTCGTTGAAAGTGTAACCACTGCCTTGCGTGCGTCTCGCCGGCACAGAATAGCATGGTATAACTTTGTTTAGGTCCTTTCGGGCGTCAAGGATAGCACGTAGCGGGTTGCTTCGTCGCCGGGACAGATATTATAGCCTCTCCGCCCCGTCGTGGGCCACATCCGAATGTCCAGCACCATTCCCCAATAGTTGTTATTGTTCTGATGAGCATGAGGTCGCAACACGAGCATTTTGTTCTGGATCTAAACAGAGTTCCTTATAGGCCCATAACGCTGTCACCATCGATAGGGCTGGAATTTTCGATGCCGCATGTATAAAATACCGACGCGCCTTCCACGCCAGGTTACTCGACGGCCGAATATACTGTTCTTGCCGCATCCGTAAGTGTATAGAGCGTGCATATCGTGTACTTTGCGTTCGTCGGCACAGGTTCACCGATATAGTAACACTCGTTTGTGTTTAACGTCCCACAACCTCGATATCATTAAAAGGGACGCCGCGTAGTTGAGGGCTCTGGAAATGAAGATCACCCGAAGTTTTCTTTTTTCAATGCACATAAATCTGAGAGCTCGCGCCACTATAGCCTTTCGCCTTCATTGAAAATGTGGCCGCGCTGCTGGGATTCGAACCCACGACTTTCGGGTCGGTAATCGAGCACTATACAAGCACCGGACCACCGTGGAGGGTACAGGCTCACCCAATATAAAGGGGTCCGTATTTTGCAGTCTCGCCGCAGCCTTCTCGGCCATCGCAACTATGTGACAATATTTGAGCAAAATTTTGAAAAAAAAAAATGAAGGCATCCATGGTTAGAATGGTGCCCCCACCTCCTTGCTTCATCCGGTGGCTGCTCCAGTGCAACCAATGGGGGCGTCTGTCGCATGAATCGTTCCCTCGACGAACCCACGTACGTTAAACGACTGGTTTCTCGTATCTGTGCGCACACCTTGGAATTTTTTTTTTCTCGTTTATGTATATTTCTTCTTCATTCTATGCTACCGACGTAACACCTCGGCTTCTGCGCGCAGCGAAGCACTCGAAGCTGCTGCTCAGCGTCTCCGTGCGCGCGGCGGCCGATTGCATTGATTGATCTGCCGCGGGAGTGGCCGTGAATGGGCAGAGAAACGCTCGCGGTGCTAATGGGCGCGCGCGTGCTCGCACTCGACGCTAGTCTCGCTCTGTATGCGGCGACGAATTGACTCCGTCTCGCAACTCGAATGAACGATCCGTCCTCCCTCGGGTTGGCCTTCAACGTGTGCGTGATCATGGCAACGCTGTTTCCGGCTATAGCCTTTCCACCTGTGTTTCTTTCTCTCTCGCTCTATAGGCCATCTCTCTTCATATTTTTTCAGTATACCTTCTAGAGGAACCCGTGTATAGGCGTGGTCAATATAATAGCAGCACTCGTCGGTCCGGCCCCTCCGTTCAAGGAGAAGTCGAGCCTTTCTGCACTATTCTTTCGTTTATTCCCAGTTCAAAGCTGTGATTACATATACGTTTAACGAGTTTTTTCAACATTATCTATTTCTCTTTTGCCTGTTTTCTTCGGTGATTTGTTAAATAGTTTGGCTTTGTTTACGTATATTATTGATTATAGAAGTGCGCTTAAGTATGTGTTTGAGAGAGAGAGGGAGAGTTTTATAATTGCATGTCCCCTTCATTCAAGGAAGCGCTGACGAAATCAAATCTATACCAGCGTGACGTAATGTAATGGCGCGGCAGCATACGAATGGTCGTGCGATCGTTCTGCGTTCGCTGTTAACGCAACACGTAAATTTCCAGTTTTTCATTTGCGTCGACGTAAAAATATCCCTCTGTGAGTGTTTTTTTTTTTAAAGATGCTTTTGGTCACTGGTCACTACCATCACCATTATGATTTTTTTAGCGCTAGTTTATATCCACTGCATGATGAAAGCCTTTGCTAGTGATCTGCAAACATACTCTATAGTTTAAAAGCTTCTACTCTTCTTTGCATGTGAGAGTCAAGTGACGCACTCCTTTCAAAGAGTCACACTTACCACCTTTATGTGTGTCCCGTCACGTACGACTTTCAAAGGGAGTCAATAGGATTCTTTAAAGAGACTGCTACACATCTATTTCACATGTAAAAAGATATTGGAGTCAAAAGACGTTTTTTTTTTCGTGTTTTTAGGGTGTATTTCGGTGCCAGCTACTTCCATATTATGCCTGCGAACTATCTTTACTCCGTCTAGGTATGCTTATCTACTCCGTATCAATTCCGTCTGTAAACGTCCAACGCTTATCCCTTTTCCGTTTTTCGTATTACAGGGCCTGCCCATGTTCACTTTTTTTTTCCTTTTCATGTCAGATGAAATATCGAAGCTGGCAGCCCAATAGTAACTCCCGGTCTCGGCGGCTGCATTTCCGATGGAGGCGGAAATGTTGTAGGCCCGTGTGCTCAGATTTGGGTGCACGTTAAAGAACCTCGGGTGGTCGAGATTTCCGGAGCCCTCCACTATACGACGTCTCTCATAATCATGTGGTGGTTTTGAGACGTTAAACCCCACATATCAATTATCAATAGTAACTGTAAGAAGCGTAATCCAACACGTTGTACAGACACCTAGCCATTTTGTCTCTTTAACCGTGTAGTAAAGGACGCACACTTACTAAATAACCCTAAATTAGGCTTTGCAGCATACATACAGTTCCCTCAACTTACCTAGACGGAAAACTGGCACAGTGATCTGTTGGACGCATGGGAAAGTTGCGATATGTGAGCTTCGAACTTGACTCGGATTCGTAACGTTCACGTAAAGCCCGGACACCTCAAAGACGCGTCTGCTTTCAACACGTTCCATGCTTCAGAATGGCTGATTTCTTTCTGAAGGAGCACGTAGCGAGCTATTTATTTCGTATCATTGCACAGAAACGAGTTTACCCCCCCCTCATCGCCCCGGCGATATCTACAACGGTGCGCTAACTTATGAGCCTTCGCTCCCGAGAACGCGTCCTCTCCGCCCCCTCCCGTTTTCCTCTCCTCTATCCACTCTATAGTACATCGGACTCGCGTCTCGCCGAGTCTATATAGCGGCATGCCAACGGTTCATTCCTGTTCAAGTGGCACACGTAGTGAGCTATTTATTTCCTATCATTGCACAGAAACGAGTTTTATGTAACTTCTGCGTTCATGTACAATTTGACGAAGCGTAGAAAGTAATGAATGGCCCCGTAAACTTAGCAGGCAGACGACTAAGTCAGCGTTCACTCTGTCGCTACTATGGTCGTTTTTTTTTCACCGTTTGGTTATGCCGGAGAGCTGCGTGTGAAGCGTGGAAGCTTGGGCAAGTTGGTAGGACATAACTGAATTCAGGAACAGCGCAACCTACAAGTAGTTACTTCGTAACTACGGAAGCGAAAAAACAAGGACAGAAAAGAGCGCTGACTTTCAACAAAGGTTTAATATCGGAGGGATGTACATATATAGGCGAAAAATGAGAAAAAAATGGGCATGCGTAGAAGGGTGCAGGAACAACAACTGCGATACACTGTCAGCAAAACTCTTGTCTCTTGTTGAAAGGGCTGAGAAAACAACTGCATATGCAACTTAAAAAAGGTCAAGATACGCAATCTCCTTTTTCAACAATGCAACCGATGGGCAGCTTACACATTTACCGTCAAACTTGTTTATTTTATAAGCTTCAATAATCTCACGCGTGGCCTGCGAGTTGTGCTTGCTTAATACCTCGCAACGTTCAAAAACTGGCACGCAGCCGCAGTCTCTGCAGTGGATTCCGAGGTGTCCTTGAACTGCGTTGTGAACATTGTTATTGTGCTCTCTTAAACGGTCATTAAGGCACCTTCCGGTTTGCCCTATGTATACCATTCCGCACGAAAGCGGAATGAGATATACGACACCAATGACACAAGGTACAAAGCGCGTTCTGTGTTTCACAGTGCACCTTCTTTTAATGGCAGCTGGATTATTCACCATCTTACAAAGCTTTATAAGCTTTTCTGGGGCGGAAAAAATAACAGTGACACCAGCACGTTTACCGATTTTTTTCAGCCGATGCGACACGTTATGCAGATACGGAACTGCAACATATTTCATGGGAACAGACGCGCTTTGAGGCTGAGATCGCCCTCCTTGATATTTAATTTGCTTCAAAAGTTTTTCCGCAACAGCAGAAATCAGGGTGCTCGAGTAACCGGCGCTTAAGAGGCGCTCTACCTGTGCTTTAAAACTGCATTGCATCGAGTGCGGGCATGACCTCTTGAGAGCGTTTACCAGGCAACCTTTAATGATACCCCTTTTCACCAATTTTGAATGAGCTGAGTGGAAAGGTAAAAGCGGTTTACCACTCCTCGGTGAAAATAGCCAGCACAAATGAGTACTTCTAAGACAGAGTGTTAGGTCTAAGAACCTAATCAAATTTCCAGACGGTAACTCATGCGTAAGTTCAAGAGGAAACAAGTGCTTCTTAAACAAATCTAGAAGACTATGAACAACAACTCCAAAAACAGTATCTAAACAATCAATAAATACAATGAAATCATCAACGACAGTGTATCGCAGTTGTTGTTCCTGCACCCTTCTACGCATGCCCATTTTTTTTTTCTCATTTTTCGCCTATATATGTACATCCCTCCGATATTAAACCTTTGTTGAAAGTCAGCGCTCTTTTCTGTCCTTGTTTTTTCGCTTCCGTAGTTACGAAGTAACTACTTGTAGGTTGCGCTGTTCCTGAATTCAGTTATGTCCTACCAACTTACCCAAGCTTCCACGCTTCATAACTTCATTTCTAGTACAACGGGCCCTTTTTCTTGCTCCTTTGTTCCTCCCAGTGTTTTAATAGGTCGCATCGCCATGGCTGTTTGCAAAGCTAGGTCCTTCGCCTACTGCATCCGTGTCAAGGTCTTGCCTGCAGAGGTGGCGTTCCTTTGTGCTGGCTTCACTCCTTCGCCTGGACATGGTGCTCGCATTTGCAAGATTTTGCGTTCAGAATGGCTGCGCCAGGCTCGCCTTTGCCGCGAGAGCCTCTATCTGCAGCTACGACGTTCAGAAAGGCCCTCTACTGCCAAGAAGAAATGGCGTGAGTTCTCTGCCTTGGCTGACAGCACGACGGAATTTATGTGGCAACACACACTCCTTAGCCTACGAGCTGTCCCTTCAAAGAAGCCAGTCTTGCCGAAGAACCGGGTACACATCGTTGGTGATGTTGAACTTCCTGAGAAAGTGCATGATGTCTTGGGACTTGGACCAAAGTTTGCTGTTGAACCTCAAAAAACGCCACAAGAGCTACTGACACTCGTACGACAAGTTGCTCGACGCACCCCGGACAGCGAGATGAACAGGTGTGTTTCTGATGGTGTGGACGTTTTAACACGCTGTAAAACACCTAGCAGTGCAGTGGCCACTAGAAATGTTGTATCTTTCTTAAAAGCCCAGTCCTTAGCTCTTTTACCATCGGACAAAGAAGGTGGCTTTGCTGTTTTGCCTTCCCTTTTGTTTAAGGACAAAGCCACCATGGCTATAAACTCTGTTTTTAAACCCAGCCACTCTTCTATAGCAAAAGCTAAGTTGAAAGCGAAAAGGCTTTGCAGCTCTCTCGGCCTAGAAAAAGTTGCTAAATGTATTGACAAATCAGAGAAGCTAAGTCTTGACATCTTTTTTACTGCAAAGACGCATAAGATTGACTGCCCACTACGGGTTATAGTTTCTGAGAACGGGACCTGGCAAAAACAGGTTGCCTTGTTTTTAAAAGAACAGCTCAACCTTTTAACTATTGACGATCCTTTCCTGGTAAAAGACTCTGAGGCGGTTATTAGGTTTTTAAGGTCTAATGACATAGGACTGAAGGCTTTCTCAATAGACGTGAAAGATCTATATTATTCACTTCCACATAACGAACTGCTCCAGTGTTTAGAAGAATGCATTGATTCGTTTGGGTCGATAAACTTCCAGAATGCGTCAGGTATGTCAGTCCAAGGTTTTCTAGAATTGCTTTCATTTTATTTAAAGTCAACGGTTGCATCTTGGAATGAGCAACATTTTATTCAAAAAAGCGGCCTTTGTATAGGTTCCTGTTTGGCACCAGTCCTGAGTGACATCTTTCTCGCGCATAAGGGTCGCTACATTCAAAAAGATCTTGACTTGTCTCTCGTTGTGAAGGTCTGTAGGTTCGTTGATGATTTCATTGTATTTATTGATTGTTTAGATACTGTTTTTGGAGTTGTTGTTCATAGTCTTCTAGATTTGTTTAAGAAGCACTTGTTTCCTCTTGAACTTACGCATGAGTTACCGTCTGGAAATTTGATTAGGTTCTTAGACCTAACACTCTGTCTTAGAAGTACTCATTTGTGCTGGCTATTTTCACCGAGGAGTGGTAAACCGCTTTTACCTTTCCACTCAGCTCATTCAAAATTGGTGAAAAGGGGTATCATTAAAGGTTGCCTGGTAAACGCTCTCAAGAGGTCATGCCCGCACTCGATGCAATGCAGTTTTAAAGCACAGGTAGAGCACCTCTTAAGCGCCGGTTACTCGAGCACCCTGATTTCTGCTGTTGCGGAAAAACTTTTGAAGCAAATTAAATATCAAGGAGGGCGATCTCAGCCTCAAAGCGCGTCTGTTCCCATGAAATATGTTGCAGTTCCGTATCTGCATAACGTGTCGCATCGGCTGAAAAAAATCGGTAAACGTGCTGGTGTCACTGTTATTTTTTCCGCCCCAGAAAAGCTTATAAAGCTTTGTAAGCTGGTGAATAATCCAGCTGCCATTAAAAGAAGGTGCACTGTGAAACACAGAACGCGCTTTGTACCTTGTGTCATTGGTGTCGTATATCTCATTCCGCTTTCGTGCGGAATGGTATACATAGGGCAAACCGGAAGGTGCCTTAATGACCGTTTAAGAGAGCACAATAACAATGTTCACAACGCAGTTCAAGGACACCTCGGAATCCACTGCAGAGACTGCGGCTGCGTGCCAGTTTTTGAGCGTTGCGAGGTATTAAGCAAGCACAACTCGCAGGCCACGCGTGAGATTATTGAAGCTTACCAAATAAACAAGTTTGACGGTAAATGTGTAAGCTGCCCATCGGTTGCATTGTTGAAAAAGGAGATTGCGTATCTTGACCTTTTTTAAGTTGCATATGCAGTTGTTTTCTCAGCCCTTTCAACAAGAGACAAGAGTTTTGCTGACAGTGTATCGCAGTTGTTGTTCCTGCACCCTTCTACGCATGCCCATTTTTTTTTCTCATTTTTCGCCTATATATGTACATCCCTCCGATATTAAACCTTTTGTTGAAAGTCAGCGCTCTTTTCTGTCCTTGTTTTTTCGCTTCCGTAGTTACGAAGTAACTACTTGTAGGTTGCGCTGTTCCTGCATTCAGCTCCGTGTGCTTGTATTTTAAAATGTAATATCCAGGAATAAGGACCGCTTATCAAAGATTTGTTTTAGAAAAGCTTTATTTGCGGAGTATTATCCAGCTTCGAAATGAACCCCAGCTCAACACCAGCCAACACGAGCCTCGCTGACACGTGTAGCGTCATTCCTAGCGCTCCAACAGCGCCCCAAGTGGCATAGACGGTGGTGCCAGATTTCCCTCTATGGGTAGTATTGTGAGAATCTCCACGGCTTCACGCATAGATGTCTTCCAAGTTTCACCGTTCTCATTTCTCCTAGCCGTAAACAGCGACATTCGGCAATTCGTCAAAACACGTGCGAAACCGCGTATAGCGTGCGTTCGTGTCGGTAGCGATGCGGCTTCCATCACGCATGGTCACGTGACGCGGCAGCCGGTTGGGCGGGTTGCCTGTCGGCGACAATTTACCGCCACTCACCGCCCCGGCGGTATCTACAACGCTGCGCTAACTTATGGGCCTTCGCTCCCGCGAAAGCACCCCCCCCCCCCTTTCTCTCCTATACTCTATCTACCGTAGTACATCGGACTCACGCCTCGCCAAGTCTATATAGCGGCACGCCAACGGTTCTCTCCTGTTGAAGCGGCCTGCTCGAACGTGGTTGCCGCAGAGTGATGTGCTATGTGCAGCACGAAAGAAATTGAGTACATCGTGTGAGAGTCCTATCCTGGTTTTTTCGCGCAAAGAGGGTTGTGTTCGATGCTGACATCGAGATTGATGATGATGATGATGATGATGTTACCGGTTAATTGCGGTCATTAAGAAAGATAACAAGACCATAATGATATCAAATTAAATACCCCACTAGCTCGCTCTGTATTTCTGCCAGTAATTCTGTGTTTACTTACAGAACATTCGTCTCTATACAGATTGCATATATACAATTTCCATAAGGAGGGTTCCCAGATATTTTCCGTCCGAGTTTAAAAACATGCCGACGCTCACTTCGACCACGTGACCGAATGTATGTTGCTGCCTATTTCATGAATTACGTTACACCTTTTTCGCTATCTATTTACATGCCTAATTAGGCCTGTTTAATTAACTTCTGAGGCAACGAAGCCCGCCGAAAATTCTAATGAGCAGGTTCTATATAGATATGCAAAACGTCAGATCAGACAAACTTTCTATCTATTAACTACCGATGTTTTTCTGCATACTACACTAGCTGGCAATATACAAAACAACTATATCGCATGCCCGCTTGCGCTCCTATATATATATTTATATATATATATATATATATATATATATATATATATATATATATATATATATATATATATATATATAATGTTACGGGTAACTTATTTAATAAATTAAATACGAGGCACTGTGCTCGGCAAACAAGATGGCGACAGTTCATAAACAACCAGCCACCAACGTCGTCTTTCTCTTTCTTCCAGACAGGCTGTGCCGGCTGTTGCGTATCATAACCCCCCGGTGGTAGAAGCACCGTCTCGGTGCTTGAGCGACTCGGATGCGGTAGAAGGAGGGTGATAGGGCTTGAGTCGAGCTATGTGCACGATGTCACTCGGAGGTGACGATGATGACGTTGAATCGGCTGGAACGATCTCGTATGTAACGTCAGTCACCTGGCGAACGACGCGGTGTGGTCCAGTGTAGCGTGACAGCAGTTTTTCAGAAAGCCCTACACGCCGAGCGGGGGACCAGAGGAGGACAAGGGAACCCGGTGAAAAGTGCACGTTTCGATGATGGGAATCGTAGAGCTGTCTTTGGCGCTCCTGTGAAGCCTGCAGGCGGCTGCGGGCGAGTTGGCGTGCGTGGTCGGCTCGCGCGATGGCTTCGCCGACATACTCAGTGACCGAGGGCAGCAAGGTGTCAAATGGTAGGGCGGGTTCTCGGCCGTATAGAAGATGGAATGGTGAATAGCCGGCAGTGTCGTGACGTGACGAATTATATGCGAACGTCACAAATGGCAAATGAACGTCCCAGTCCCGGTGGTCGGCCGCTACGTATTTAGAAAGCATGTCGGTTATGGTGCGGTTGAGGCGCTCCGTAAGACCGTTCGTTTGTGGATGGTACGAAGTGGCAAACTTGTGCTTGGCAGAGCAAGAGCGCAGGATTTCATCAACGACAGCTGATAGGAAGGTGCGGCCCCGGTCAGTGAGAAGTTGGCGTGGAGCTCCGTGTACTAAAATAATATCATATACCAGAAAGTCCGCCACATCGGTTGCGCAACTCGTCGGAAGTGCTCGTGTGATAGCGTACCGTGTCGCATAGTCAGTGGCGACAGCGATCCATTTGTTGCCTGAGCTGGAGATCGGGAATGGGCCAAGCAGGTCGAGGCCAACTCGAAAAAAAGGTTCGATGGGAATGTCGATTGGCTGAAGGAATCCAGCTGGTAGGGAAGATGGCTTTTTGCGGCGCTGGCAGGGTTCACAAGCGGCGACGTAGCGTCGAACAGAGCGGGCAAGACCAGGCCAAAAGAAACGACGACGTACACGGTCGTATGTGCGAGAGACGCCCAAGTGGCCCGCCAAAGGAGCGTCATGAAGTTGGCTGAGAATAGTCGCACGAAGATGTGCTGGTATGACGGGGAGCAAGTCATGGCCATATGGATCAAGGTTACGGCGATACAGGATGCCGTCTTTTACTAGGAACATTTGTAGAGATGCGTCGCGAGGCCTTGACTCAAGTTTGCCAATGATGGTTCGCAGGGAAGCATCCAGGCGTTGTTCGTGCCCAAGGTTGAGTAGCTGCGTCACAGACAGAAGGTCTGGAAAGGTGTCAGTATGGGCAGCCTCTTCCACGGGGTAGCGTGATAAACAATCAGCATCTTGGCGTGACCGCCCTGTTTTGTACGTTACGGTGAACGTGTATTCTTGTAATCGTAGGGACCAACGAGCGAGGCGTCCTGTGGGATCCTTGAGTGAGGCCAGCCAGCAGAGTGCGTGATGGTCGGTGACTACCCTGAATGGACGCCCGTATAAGTATGGGCGAAACTTGGCGACTGCCCACACGAGAGCGAGACACTCACGTTCCGTGATTGAATAGTTGCGCTCGGCTGTAGATAGTAGGCGGCTTGCATATGCTATAACACGGTCATGTCCGCGTTGATGTTGCATTAGCATTGCACCGATGCCATGCCCACTAGCGTCAGTGCGAACCTCGGTTGGAGCTGATGGATCAAAATGGGCTAAAATCGGTGGTGTTGTAAGGAGCGTCGTGAGCTGGGAAAAAGATGAGGCTTGATCAGCGCCCCAGAAAAACGGGGTGTCCTTCTTCAGGAGGTTTGTGAGTGGGCGTGCAATGATGGCGAAGTCCTTAACAAACCGTCTAAAGTAGGAGCACAAGCCCACAAAACTGCGAACGTCTTTTGTTGACTTCGGAACAGGAAAGTCCGTGACGGCGCGAATTTTCTCGGGATCCGGGCGGACTCCTGCGGCATCGACGATGTGGCCAAGTACGGTTATTTGACGACGAGCAAAGTGGCATTTCGACGAGTTCAGTTGAAGTCCAGCTCGACGAAAAACTTCAAGAATCGCCGATAAACGCTTGAGATGGGAGTCGAATGTGGGCGAGAAAACGATAACGTCGTCTAAATAACATAAGCAGGTTGACCATTTAAACCCTTGGAGCAACGAGTCCATCATTCTTTCGAATGTGGCCGGCGCATTACAGAGACCAAAGGGCATAACTTTGAAGTGATAAAGACCGTCAGGAGTGACGAATGCGGTCTTCTCACGGTCCATCTCGTCCACAGCGATCTGCCAATAGCCAGATCGAAGGTCGATAGTGGAAAAATACTTAGCACCGTAAAGGCAGTCTAAGGCATCGTCAATTCTAGGCAACGGATAAACATCTTTCTTCGTAATTTTGTTGAGATGCCTATAATCTACACAAAAGCGCCATGTTCCATCCTTCTTTCTGATCAGGACGACAGGAGAAGCCCAGGGGCTACAAGAGGGTTCGATTATGTCCTTTGCAAGCATCTTTTCGACTTCCTGTTGTATGACTGTGCGCTCGGACGCGGAAACACGGTATGGACGTCGGTGAATGGGACTCGCGTCACCGGTATTGATGCGATGAGTAACAACACTCGTTCGGCTTAAAGCCGTGCTGGCGAAGTCGAAAATGTCACTATAGGACTCCAGGACGTGACGAAGGGCTTCGGCTTGATCAGGAGCGAGGTCTGATGGTACCATGTGGTCAACGTCGACGCCCGATGGACGTGTTAGAGTTGGTTCATTGTCTGAGGTGCACCAATCATCCACTCTGAAGGGTTCAACCGTATGGTCTTGTAGAGCAGTAATTTCGGCCAGGGAGATACCTTGTGGAAGAATTTGGGCAGTGAGGGCAAAATTGACAATAGGAAGGCATGTGCGGTTTCCAACGATTGTCAAAATGGTGTGCGGAACAGCGACGCCATGCGTAAGCATCACGGCATGAATTGGTGCCACCATGTAATCGCCGTCAGGTACAGGTGGTGTAGAGAAGAGGTCGATATGTGTGACACAGTTAGGCGGAAGGCGTGCGAAATCAATGCAGCAAAGGCGACTTTGGGGTGGGTTGGTCACATCAGCAAGTAGAGGCATTTCAAGGTCAAGACAGCCGGCTGAACAATCTATACGGGCCGAGTGAGCGATTAGAAAATCCATCTTGTTCGCCGAGCACAGTGCCTCGTATTTAATTTATTAAATAAGTTACCCCGCACCTCCACCAATAATGTTACGGGTAACTTATTTAATAAATTAAATACGAGGCACTGTGCTCGGCGAACAAGATGGCGACAGTTCATAAACAACCAGCCACCAACGTCGTCTTTCTCCTTTCTCTTTCTTCCAGACAGGCTGTGCCGGCTGTTGCGTATCAATATATATATATATATATATATATATATATATATATATATATGCTCGCTTATAGCGACATTACGCTCGCCATGACATTATGCTCCCTAACATTCAGCGTACAATCTATAAGCTTCCCTAGTGGCTGTCCATAAGGACGATAAGCAGACGCAGTAGTTATCACTTTTAGCACCGCAAGCAAAACGCGTGCATTACCGTAGAGACGCCGCCATCGTCAATGCCCAGTCGAGGCGGCACACCCGACCGAATGCTTACGTCCTTTCCACGCCGAACGTTAGGGAGCATTGCGATAACAGCCCACATAGTCGCGCAAACGGGCATGTCACGGTGCATATTTTTTTGTTTCCTTCGTGGGCTTCAGAATTAAGCAGAAATGTACTGATACTTGAAAGACAGAGTTAGATACTCTGTTCACAGACGTTTTGCAAGCTGATCGACAACGTGTTCATTGAAATATTTTGTGCACCCTTGTTGCTCTGAAAGTTGATTGGATGTGCTTCATTAGGTTAATGATAGGAACACAAAAACTAGTTGCAGGATGTCATGCATGCGGTAGTCAGCAGCATTGTCGTGTCGTGACAGAGCCCATCACCATTTTTTTTTAATTCTAGCTAGAGATAGTATAAGAGCGCGCAGTTGGTCAAGGGTCCCTTTTGCAGCTCCCTCATTGAGTGCATGGATTGCAAAAGAATCAAGGGTTCCCTTTACACCACATACCATCGCCCATGGTATGCTACATGATTATTAGAGCAAGAAAGGTAGCGGTGCAAATGTAACAGGGACAACCAAAGAGCAAGGACCACGGGACAAGTGGTCTTCGATCCTTTGCCATCTTTGTCACTATCGCACTGTCCCTTTCTCTGCTCTATACTCACGAACCAACTGGGCCTTGTCAAGTTGTTACTAATATGATTACGTGGCACAGAGTATGGTGAAGGGCACAGCGTATATATCTATGAATTCAGTTGGGTCTTCACCTGCACTGAAATGGAGCCGCCGGGACCAGAATTTCCACCCACGTCTTCTACTTTCGGTATTCCTATAACACCCATCTGTAACTATCAACGCTGAATTATTGAGTCATATTTTGCGTGTGCATCACGTGGTAACAATTATTACAAACTCCTTAAAGAAAAATCTGTTCACAAAATCTCTATGGCTCGCCGCACTATGCAAAGGGGAAAAATAATTTTTAAAGAGGAAATGAAGAGCAAAGTGCACTCCACAAGAGTCTCTATCAGGGTCGGACACCTCAGATACATCACCACGTAAGAACCTCAAAGCAATAAAATGGATGGAGATACGGACACTGCGGGCGCACACATGCACCAGCTTACAGAGGCTTCATATATTCTACCCCACAGCATACAGAGATAAATGTCCGTGGTGCGGTACCACAAGCACCCTGTTTCGCATCACGTGGAAGTGTACACTACACATTAAAGAGCACCACAATATGAACCACAAAGAGAAACAACGGGAAGCACTGCTGTCCAGCTCAGCCTTTGGTGGGTGAGCTTCGGCTGGTCCAACGAGCAGAGATGATGGCAAGGGCCGCGGAACGCTGTAATAGAGGCTCAGCCATTTGCAGGGTTCCGCGTCATGCCAAAATAAAGTTTTCTCCATCTCTCTGAGCAGAAGTGCACAAGGTAACTGATAAGGTGAGCTTATAAGGGATAGAGAGAAGCGTTAACGTGGGAGACTGTCAGAGAGGATTGCGGACGGGGCCCAGATTGGGGAGTGGTTTTCGGAGAGAGGAATCGGCTGGGCGTCTCCTCCTGTGCGTTGAAGTTCTCTCTATACGTCCGTAAATGTAAAAGTTTTGCACGCAGGACAATGGAACTATCATGTTTTTGGGTGTTTCCTTAGGGCGGCCAGATCATGTGCAAACTTGTGTGTATGGGAAAAGTGAAATCACCTTAGCCACGACTTAGGAACAAGTGATGAACCTTTGCCACAATGCCATGAAGTTTCTTGGTCGCGAACTGTCGTGCGATCACAGTAAGTTGACCTTAAAATGATTGGGATTGTTATTTTACTGGAATTTTCCTCTTTCATTTGTATCAGTACAGCGAGAGAGGAACAAATAGAGAAAGAGGTACACATGAAAAGAAAGAGAGGAAGAAAGGCAAATATTCTTGGAAAAAAATTGGGGGGGGGGGGGGGGGTAGATTCGAACTCGAATAGCCGCCATACAAAGCCGAGTGTAGTAACCTCTCCGCTATCCCCGCACGCTGAGCACAGCATATGCTTTGCGTAGTGTACTATTATACCAGCCCCGCCGCGGTGGTCTAGTGGCTAAGGTACTCGGCTGCTGACCCGTAGGTCGCGGGATCTAATCCCGGCTGCGGCGGCTGCATTTCCGATAGAGGCGGAAATGTTGTAGGCCCGTGTCCTCAGATTTGAGTGCACGTTAAAGAACCCCAGGTGGTCGTCATTTCCGGAGCTCTCCACTACGGCGTCTCTCATAATCATATCGTGGTTTTGGGACGTTAAATCCCACATATCAATCAATCATTATAATAGTACACCAACGGAGCGGTGAAGGAAATTGAGGGTGAGGAGGTGGGATACTGGGAGAGGATAATGAGCACAAAGAAGAGAGAAATATTGGAAGGGGTAAAATAGGGAAGTGAGGAATATATAGAAAGAGAAGAAAGGGGAAACTTCAGAAGGCGAGACAGCGATTACAGAGACGAGTAGAGAAAAATAAACAAAGGAAGGAGAAAGAGAAAACGAAGAACAGAAACCTAGACAGAGAGAGCGAAATAGATAGCAAGCAAGTGATACGACAAAAAAAAAGAGCATGCTCAACCATGTATCTATAGTGTGCAATAGAAAGGAGTAGGAAAGAGAAAGGTGAGCGGGTCTATGCAAGTCAAGACCAGCTAAAGGCCCAACAGCTTTGCTGTAGACCAGCCTTGCTGTAGACCAGCTGTAGCAGCAGACAAAGACAAAGGCAAGGCAAAGTTGTAGCAGCAGACCAGCAGACAAAGGCTGTAGACCAGCTTTTGTGCGGACTTCATGCTTTCGATCCATTGCGAGGCTTCTTTTCTTTCGACCGGTGAGAAAGAGGGGGGGGGGGGGGGGGGGCTTTGTGCCGAAGTTTTCTTCGCACTAATGAAGAACGTTGCGTACGCCTACGCATATCAGTACACACTCATTCATGAGGGACCTGATTGAATGTTATCGTCCGTCTCGCCTTCACTGCACGAAATTCCTGCAGACGCTGCGCGTAGTATAGCCACGGGTGTTGCAAGCCAGTCCGCTTCTGTGCGTGGTAGATGGCGCTAACGCGATGGTGCGTGCGTGACTGCGAGCCGCTTGTCGCTTGTGCAAAAAGGCGCGCGAGAACTGTTTCTCACCGTCTGCCGAAAAGGGGCACGGCAGCTGCAGCATGGCCCACCCTCTGTTCTTTTTTCTCTTCTTCATCCTCCTTCTCGTTCTCCTCTGTGGGCGTCTCATTCGCCGGCGCTTAGTTGCCCCGGCGTTACTCACTGCACGGTTCTCTTGTGACATGACGAATTGGTGTTCTGTCTTCCTCTAATGGACGAGTCCGCCTTGTTTTTTTGCTTCGTGCTTCACCTGTTTTTTGATGCCTCGTCATCGTCTGCTCGAAGGTGTCTCGCCTGCACGCACGGGAGGGAACAAGCTTGTTGCGGGTGTTGTTACAGCCGACGACGACGATGGTGACGCTTTGCGCAAGAAGTGGTGACGTGCAACCTTTCGCGTTAACGTGACAGCTGCGTTGCTCAACTGTGCCTGCCTGACAGGCGCGCGTCCAGAAATTTTCTTCGTTGGAGGGGTGGGGGGGGGGGGGGCTCTTTGTTTTCGGGAGGGGCTCCACCTTGAAAAAATCAGGTCATTTTTTTGGTCTCTACGCCATGGCGAAAAAAATTTTCGGGGCTTAAGGAGGGGAAGGGGGGGGTGTGCTACTTCCTGGCTACGCTCCTACTGGCGGAGTGTTGATTATTGTATAGTTGGTTAGCTGAGGTGTTGTACTAGCTGCCTAAAGCACCGGGACTTTAATTTCTGGGCACCGCAGTGGCTTCTTCATTGGTCTGAACTGCAACAAAGAGAGAGAGAGAGAGGAAGAGAAATATCTCGCTCTTCCTTTCTGCACTGTGAAGTTGAAATCATAAAGTATCATCTAGATACACTAGAAGAAACTCTGGCGCTTGTGTCTATGGCAGCTCCAACGCAGGATGCTTCGGCAAGCATGGGAATGATGGGTATAGTACACAGATTTGTCTAGTTTTCGTACTTTCGTCTCCGTTTGGCTTCTCGTGGCTTCGAGCGTGTTTGTCACGAAACAAAATTCGGCAAATGTTTTGGCAGTTGCACTTCACCACCTTAACCTTTTAGCCGGGCTCACCAATTGAAATCGGATCACGGAGTTCAACAAAGCAGTCCGTTCTTTTATTCCAGACAAAACCAAAACACAGAAATGAACGAAGCCACAAGCGCGTTAGAAGCCCGCGAGTGCGAAGACTTGGAAATACCGTGTACTACCTATCATTCCCGTGGACGCTGAACGCATTCCCCCCTTCCCTGCGCATAACTGTGGAGGTCCCTCCTTCCCTGTGCATAACTGTGGAGGTCCCCCCTTCCCTGCGCATAACTGTGGAGGTGCCCTCGATTGAGAGAGGCAGTAACGGGACTGCGCTTCTTTCTTCCTTTTTCCTCTTTTCAGAGCCACTTGTCGGCTGAACGATTGCAGTGCCATAGTTTCCTCCTTTGTATTTCAGGAAGCTGTATGGTTTTAAACCTCTCACAGTCCCTTTACGCTCGCCTAAGAAGGCTCGCAAGAGGAAGACATCGTCTACTTTGCTTTCTTGTCGGTCAACATGTTAACATTTTTGCCGTAGTCCTCGGAATGCTTACTGCACATTACCTGCTTTTGCACGGATTCCGTGATCGGTGCGTCTTTGATAAAGAAACGATATGACGGGACAACGTTTCAGTGACGCCACCATTAGGCCCGTGTGCTCAGATTTGGGTGCACGTTGAAGAACACCAGGTGGTCGAAATTTCCGAAACCCTCCACTACGGCGTCCCTCATAATCATATGGCGGTTTCGAGACGTTAAACTCGACAAATGTATCAAGGTTCTCGCGTAAACAGAAATCGCAGCATATCCATGGAGTGAATGATGACGAGTGAGGCGAGGCGTCTGTCCGCCTGTCTCTCCGTCCGTCCGTCCGTCAACTATACGAGATTGTCAACTATAGGAAAACCACTAACGCCATCTAGGAATATTTCCAGAAACATATATTCAAAACGCCGTCTATTAAGCAATTTATAAACTAGAGGTGGCTACATACTGCAACTACTACTACTGTTACTACAGAGGGGGAACAATACACGCCTTTCAGAGCTTCGCCTCTAAAATGATATTGGTGTACTTGGAGTCGGGGATACTTTAACAAACCCGAGGTGGTCACAATCATTTAGTGTCTTTCCTTGTGGGTCACCTCCTAATCATGTCGTGGATTAACGTAAAAAAGAACAAAAGTACGATTTCCGATTTGTGTTATAGACGGCGACTGTAATGCACACAATTAACGAAAGAAAACCCATTGAACGGAGCTTTCGGACGACGTTAAAAGAAAAAAAAATTCGTGCCGAAACTGCAGTTCGCCTTCAAACAAATAACAAGGTCTTTGCTCACGCTAAACATTCGTTGAAGCGGCCCAATCGTTTCAGCTGAATACACTGAAACGCTGCCACCTGTTTCAAATGTCGCCGAAGTCTGCACTTCACTGCGTGCTTAGTAAGACATTAATCATACGTCGTCTTACACGCCTAATCGATCTTAGGCATTACGTTTCTGAACATATAAAATAGAGACATCGTAGGGAGTCGTTTACTTGTCAGAAAGTTCGCCATGAATCTTTATTAGTAGTAGAAGGCAACAGCTAAACGACTATATCCATATAACTACACATTTTTTTTTTTGAAGAGGCGTTGGCGTCGTTTAGAAGCACTGACAGCAATACGAAGAAGGACACTTAACTAAATGCAAAGCCGAGCGGAAACATGCATAGCTTGTGTTCTCTAAAGTTGATTGAAGTCGTAATAAATGAAAAGAAAAACTTCACGGTTTCCACATGTTGTGGTGCTTCTGAAGAAACTGTATAGCATTTCAATGGTTCGCAATGTCTGCGTACCGGATCCTACATGACCGTTAAATGACGCCGTTACGTTTCTTACGACATGAAACGTCCATGTAGGTTTTAGACATACAGTGGTTGAGGATCTGTGATGACTTGTAAGTTTCCGGAAAATATCATCACCAATTATTTTCAGAAGGAACACTTCGATCTGAACAACTTGATGTACGATCGTAAGGATCGATGATTGGTTCGATAAAAGACCACGTCAGTTGAGCAGTTCTTGGAGGTCGTTTTAATAAAGGATGTTCGAGAACTATCTGGGTTCGCCATGCCAATCGATTCTCTGTCGTACTGCTCCATATACGTTTTTTAATGCTATATTCTGGTACAGGCATTCAAATTATTTGATACTTAGCCCTCCGATAACATTGGAGCTTCTGGTCTTAGAACCAGCACAAAAGCTGAGTAAATTATGTTAGGTCATTGGTAAGCGCAATATTTACAACTGCCGTTTTGTCGATCACATGAGTGACATTTTTCTCCTTTTTTCTCTCTCTCTCTCTAACTTTTATTCCCCTTACCCTCTCCCCAGTGCAAGGTAGCCTACCGGGCTCAGCCATGGTTAACCTCCCTGTCTTTCTTTCATCCTTATTCTCTCTCTCTCTACATAGGTGTTCGTGTAGTAGGCGTTCTGAAATGAACAGAAGACAGAAAGGATGCACTGAAAATGGAAATCAACCACGTGTCATGCGACTTTTACACTTTTCCAGGATGATCTGAGCGAACAGTTCGGTTCTTTAAGCATGCTTTTTAAACGTGTTATTCATGCTATAGCTCTTTCACTTCAGCCATATTTCTTAACACACTTTTGAATGACTGGTATGCGACCACACAACGGCCTGAGTGATAGAGGGGTTTTAAAGATAGAGAAGGAGAGTTGGGGAGCGCACATGCACAAAGTCGCACACGTTACTGTCGCAACATTGCCATCGACCTATAAGCACTGGTGCAAGCCTGATGTCTCGAAGGATATGTGTACCGCCTTCGTCGCCTTCACCAGCGATGGCCTCTCAGGAACTCATTCCAAAATGGTTTCTGGCATTATTGCCCTGTGGTCTACATGCAAGCTGCCCGCAAGCCATTGTCTCTACACGCCCAAAATAATTCACCTTGTTGTGCACCCGTTTCGTTACCTTGTGCAGTTGGCATGAAAATTTAAATGCCACTGAGAAATCTGAACTTCCCAGCAGTATTAGACCGTAATCGTACCAACTGCACAGTACATTAAAATGCGCTTTATCGGAATCGCTAACCCGAGGCTGCCTGCGGGAGCAGCGGGAATATTCAGTTTTTTTTTTCTCATCTCGTGGTTTGATTATATGTCTTCATTGCGTACGTAAAGAACGCCAGAGAGAATGAATCAAGGGTTCTTTACCTTGTTAGGCTCAACCTGATGAAAACAACATAGAATGAAGACAAAACAGGCATATATAAGAGACATTGTTCGTCGTCCTAATTGCACTGAACTAATAACAACTAATAACACAGACACTGAATAACACACACTGAATAACAACTAATAACAAAGACACTGAAGTAGCGATGCGTAACGCTATATTGAGACATAGTGGGATATCATATGCGGTGCTACCTACAGTTCGTCTCAACTGCGCGTTGGCGATAGTTATAGCGCGAGAACAGCACGACGACACAGATACAAGAAGGACACGAATGACTCGAAGGACTGTGTCATCGTTCTGTTCTCGCACTATAACTATCGTCATGTCATACCAACTAGCTCAAGCTACCACTCTTCTAAATGTACATTGGCGTTCATTGAGCTAATGGTCGACCATTACGCCAGCGTTTTATAAGCGCCTTTATGAAGTGGATGGCACGAAAAATCTCCACACCTTTATATAGCGAACGAATGTACAACCTCCAGAAGTTCAGATAACGTGTATGATCCTCTACCAATTGAGTTACAGCGGCGGTCACCCTCCCGTTCACTTTATCGGGTATTTCTGTACACCTAAACCTGGGAGTGTTAGCCAGCGCCCTCTCGTAGCCATGTCAGCGAGGGTTAAAGACTGTTTTCGCCAGGCGGCAAAAAGACGTGTTCTTCGCGCATGCCATGTTAGCGACACGTAGAAAGCATGAACGAATACTCCTCCACATGTACTGCTCACCCAGGAAAACCATTTCTCAAAGGGACACTAAAGATATAAACTTTTTTTTTTCATAATATAGTAAATTACTCTGCCGCATAACAAAAATCCCCGCGCTTGCTGCGAGTAGACGCTTGACAAGCGAAAAAAAAAGTAGTGCTAAGAAAATGCGGCAGGTGACGTCACCTCGATGTTACCGCACCAGTAACCGTGACGTCATGGATTTTGACGTCACGGTTACTGGTGACGTCAAACTACCTATACCTATAGGCTACCTATACTACCTATAGGCCCGACGGAATACTACCTATAGGCCCGACGGAATAGTCGGGCCTATAGGTAGTTTCAAGTCGGTCAAAATTAGAAGTTGTCTCTTGAGGAAGCCGCCAGGTACTTGACGTAGTAAGTTTGAGGAATTTCCATGGACAAATTGTGCCCATTATACGAATAAAACGGATTGAAGTCCGGGACGCCACCGTTGTAGATTTCGGCGGAATGTTAAGCTTTCGCCATTCGTTTCGGCATTTCTTAACAAATCTATGCGGGTGGGCAGAAAATAACAATGCAGTTTCGAGTAAAAATTATTAGATTAAGCTAATTTATTCTTGTGCAGCGTACCTTCAAGAAGTGGATGCACTGGCAGTCCGAAATCGGCTGCCCTCTTCAGGACGGCGGTTGTCAGTCAAGTGGCTGGAGGGCGAGGAGGAAAACGCGCGGTGTAGAAAAAAAAATGAGAGGGAGAGGGGGTTCAAGGAAGCCGATCTTCACGGATCGAAAGAGCGATGGATCGCACCGCGGTCACTCGGCGACGGCTCTGATGCAGTGTTGTTGAACGCTGTATCAAACTAAAGAAGAACAATATAAAGAAGCGACACGTGCCGGCGACATCCACGGTGCCGCCGATCAGCTGGCAGACAGAGCGCAGACACTTCTGCCGAGACTCCATATAAAAACTACACGCGCCATTGCCTCTGGAATGCGGCGGTCAGGACAAAGCGCTTGCCGCAGTGCCAGAAGATGGGGGGGAGCCTTTTTTGCGCAGGTCGCGCCGCTCACTTAGAAAGGGAGCCGCCACGCCGCTTGAGGGCGAGTGACACTGATATGCTCCCAATTCCGTCAGCGCCCTTCTCCGCTCTTCTGCGCCTCCCGCCGATTTGTCCCTCAGTACCCGTTTAGTACGGTGCAGTGAAGCTCCGGGTGGTACCGGATGGACGACGGGCGCTCTTTGGGCCCTGAACTCTGGCCCTCCGTATAAACACGGAAATCGTGAAACAGCGAACAACGGGACAAAATATAGACGGACTAACTGACGCTGCAGTTCATCTCTGTTTTGTTCCCTTGTGCAGTCAATCCATCCCTTGACCTGTTTTTCACCTTATTGTCTCGTTTTTTTTACGGACACGCACCAACCGGCCCAAATAAGAGTTCTAGTGTGGGTTGTTTTCTTTGCTCAAGTGGTATTTCACGATTCTGGCTGTGCGTCTGAGTGCACAACACAGAGGTAGTTGTTTGGGTGGCTTTCACTTATCTGTTGTAAGATATTTCGAATCATAAGTTAAAATGTGCACCTCAGTGGCTGAAATAGTAAGCGTAAAAAGTTTTTAGCTACAGCTTTGTTCGTTGTCCAAGATTGAGGAAGACATTGTACAGAAAACTTTGCAAGACCGGTTATTATTGTCATTGTTATGACTCAGATGAGATCATCAAAGAACTTAATTGACCTGCTAATTGGTGGGACGGGCATAGACCCCACCTAGGCTTCGGCCGATTGTTACTGGCACTTAATGACTTACCCGGCTTGCTGGACATCCCGGTATGTGTACTCCAGGTCTGAGCTGAACCGCACAGACCCTCGGGCTCAGAGACGCAATGCCGACACTTGTTTTTCTGGTACAACATATAGGTCAACTGCAGTGCGAAATACCGTGGCCAGGTGGCCCTCGTTTAAGCTCGGTCTCCTTATTGCACTCATTGCATTAGTATATGCCTTTCGCACTAACAGGCGCGGCCAAACACCACGTCGAAGTCAGTAATCAAACAAGTCAACAATGACTGGTAGCGATTGTCTTCACAATCAAAATCATCAAGACACGTGTGAATCTGGGAGACCTAATAGTCTGCACAGCAAGTGCTTTCTCCTCGTGGGCGTATTCCAACATCTGCCAATGCTCCTAATTCGCCCTGTTCTGCACGCAACTATACATTTGAGCGTACCATTGGTCTGGCTGGCTTCGAAATGGACGTTGAGCGGAGCCTCTCTCTCTCTCTCTCTCTCTCTCTCTCTCTCTCTCTCCGGGCCGTTCTCACCTATCGGACCAGCGGTGTACAGAAGAGCCGGTCAGACTGCGGTGGTGTGAAAGAGATTGAAACGCATTGACCTCTAGGTTCTCTCGCAATCTTCGGCGTTCAGTGTCAGTTGTCCCTTTGCATACTTTTCGCTGTGAATTGGCGTGCCTGTGTTTCGCTCGGTGAGAATAACCGAGGTGCCTTCCCTTTGAAGAGAAGTGGTGCGAATGCCGGCCCAAGGCGTTTTTATTTAAAGACGATAGTCTTTCTTGGGGACCTTCGACGCAAAAATTTTGATCTATCTATCTATCTATCTATCTATCTATCTATCTATCTATCTATCTATCTATCTATCTATCTATCTATCTATCTATCTATCTATCTATCTATCTATCTATCTGTCTGTCTGTCTGTCTGTCTGTCTGTCTGTCTGTCTGTCTGTCTGTCTGTCTGTCTGTCTGTCTGTCTGTCTGTCTGTCTGTCTGTCTATCTATCTATCTATCTATCTATCTATCTATCTATCTATCTATCTATCTATCTATCTATCTATCTATCTATCTATCTATCTATCTATCTATCTATCTATCTATCTATCTATCTATCTATCTATCTATCTATCTATCTATCTATCTATCTATCTATCTATCTATCTATCTATCTATCTATCTATCTATCTATCTATCTATCTATCTATCTATCTATCTATCTATCTATCTATCTATCTATCTATCTATCTATCTATCTATCTATCTATCTATCTATCTATCTATCTATCTATCTATCTATCTATCTATCTATCTATCTATCTATCTATCTATCTATCTATCTATCTATCTATCTATCTATCTATCTGTCTGTCTGTCTGTCTGTCTGTCTGTCTGTCTGTCTGTCTGTCTGTCTGTCTGTCTGTCTGTCTGTCTGTCTGTCTGTCTGTCTGTCTGTCTGTCTGTCTGTCTGTCTGTCTGTCTGTCTGTCTGTCTGTCTGTCTGTCTGTCTGTCTGTCTGTCTGTCTGTCTGTCTGTCTGTCTGTCTGTCTGTCTGTCTGTCTGTCTGTCTGTCTGTCTGTCTGTCTGTCTGTCTGTCTGTCTGTCTGTCTGTCTGTCTGTCTGTCTGTCTGTCTGTCTGTCTGTCTGTCTGTCTGTCTGTCTGTCTGTCTGTCTGTCTGTCTGTCTGTCTGTCTGTCTGTCTGTCTGTCTGTCTGTCTGTCTGTCTGTCTGTCTGTCTGTCTGTCTGTCTGTCTGTCTGTCTGTCTGTCTGTCTGTCTGTCTGTCTGTCTGTCTGTCTGTCTGTCTGTCTGTCTGTCTGTCTGTCTGTCTGTCTGTCTGTCTGTCTGTCTGTCTGTCTGTCTGTCTGTCTGTCTGTCTGTCTGTCTGTCTGTCTGTCTGTCTGTCTGTCTGTCTGTCTGTCTGTCTGTCTGTCTGTCTGTCTGTCTGTCTGTCTGTCTGTCTGTCTGTCTGTCTGTCCGCCCGCCCGCCCGCCCTCAACTGTACCTTAAAAAGCAGCAGACGATACCCCAAACCGCCAACCCTATCTGCAGCACTCAGCAGTATTACTCAAGGATGAGTGTTTATATTTATGCGACGGTCAATTTAAAAGCAATTATTGCGCATATCTGAGGCACCTTAACGACGCGTCAATATTCTGTATGTGTGTCTTTTACTAAAAAAAGGCATACATAAGGAATTCTAAGGATCGTAGCGTTTATCACGCTGCGCTGACCATGCAACGCTTGCACGAAAAGGCAAGTATTTCCAACGCTTTGCTAAGACAACACGGTGGTAGCACCTATACCCGTCGCCTTGCGTTCTACACCTTATCACTTAAAACGAAGCGCGCACGCCACGCACTTTGTTTTCCAAGATAACTGCCAGATAGCGCTCACGTGTGACGTGACTTGATGCGCTCGCTCGCCTCCGCTGCATGCTCGAGGCCCTCTATATAACGCAGCGCCTCCAGAATACCATTAACCGATTTTCTCGCGTAGCAAATCAAATAAACGTTTTGTTCCCTCTCTCCAGACGCAAGACTACCGTCTTTCGACGACATTTGCAGTGTCACATGCATAAACGGGGCCTTTTTTTTTTCTTTCTCTTGTTCGTAGATGATGACTCGCTCGTTTCTGCGCGCTTGTGGACTGCAAGGAGATCTCGCTTTGTTAAAATTTTGCAATGAATGAATAGTGTACACTAATGAGGCTACCTGGGCAAAGAAAAATAACACGCAAAATTTGCACGAAAATATAGGAATGATTAGGATTAATTAGTACACCAACTGAGGGAAGAAAAGATTGCATTCGCTTTCACTTGGCCTTGGCCGACTGCATTAGGTAAGCTGCGAGTTTTTCAGTTTATTGTATAAGCGTTATTTAAATCTTTGAATTCGTAACTTGCTCTTTTTTTATTCATCTTCTGTAACATTACATAAGCTTTCCACAGATGAATTTTAATCATAATTATCAGTGTCGTATATAGCTGCATTTAAGTGTAGCAAAAAAGAAAAAAAAACGAGTGAGTCGTCGGCATACTCTCTGCTCTTTCGATCTACGCCGCCATCCTACCGGGCAACGAAAAATATCTCGAATTTCCCGCGTTTTTTTTTTCGCGCCTAATTGCTCATTTCCCGCAATTGCGGATAACGTTTCATTCCTTATTCTATCTCGGCGGCAGGACGATTCCCTTTCTTCTTTCTCGTTCATTGCAGTAGAGCCACAAGTCTCGCCGCTATTCCAGCAGCCGATTGCATCTTCTTTCCATCAATTTAACCGCACTTGGCTTTGACTCGGCTGGGCTTTGGCTCGGCTTTGCTTCGGCGGAATGCGAGCGTGTTCAATAAGAGTCCGTGCTGAGCATTCCAAATGAGGATTCGTTCTCTCTTCGCCGGGTTCCAGTAACGTCATTACGTCTACTCTAAAGATCTCCGCAAATGATGAGGAATCTGTTTTTATTTCTTTTTTTTCGTGGTTCGCCTCTTGATTCGTTTGTTAACGGTTCGTTCGCTTCGCAGCAATTACCGCTGATTGGTCTGCGGTCTATGCTGGCAAGCCAGCGGACCCCGCCCGACGGCGTCGAATGTGCGTAGCAGAGACGTTTGGCCCCGCTGGGTGATGGAACGAGCTTCTGTGAAGATCGTACTTTATGGACGTTCTTTTTTTTTTCTTCAGTGGTTACGTTTGAGACGCCTGCAGTGCACGCAAAGTTTCCGACTCCAGCGTCTGCTTCAATACGCGTGCCTTTAATTTGTGCGAAGCGCTTGCAAGTTTGGTCTACGGTGATCTGCAGTACTTAACGCGACAAGTGGTACTCTTCCATCAGTCGGCCTTCTACCTCCTCTTCTTATTATCATCACCATCATAGTATATATATGGACGCACGCATATACCAGAGAGAGAGAGAGAGAGAGAAAAAGAGAAAACGGAAGGCCGGGAGGTTAACCAGATATTGGCATATGGTTTGCTACCCAGCACTGGGGGGGGGGGATAGAGGCAAGAAAGAGGGGGTAAATAGAAAGGGAAAAAAACGCACGTGCACTCATGAGAAAACGAAAACACACACAGGGAGGGCGTTCTGGCTACAACCGTTCAGAAAGGCCGGTCGATCGCAAACAGTGCAGAAGCAACTTTCAGGGCCTTCTTCTGTGAAGTTGCATCTTGTCGACATTGTGAAATTCTTTTCCTCAGACAGAGGTTGATTATCTGATTTGCGAAGCTCTTTGCGATGGCATAGTCGTTGTCTACTATACTCTAAGCAGTCACAGAGAAAGGACACAAATAAGTATACGCCTGCCTCAGAGAAAGGCACAATGGCTGCCTACTCAATGGCTAGCAAATTTGGCATGCACGAGTGGAAGCAACGACTATTCGTCAAGGAACCGTTCATCATACCGTCATACCGTTCATCGAAAAGCGTGATGCCGGCCCCGCCACGGTGGTCTCGTGCTTTTGGCGTTCGACTGCGAACCCGAAGGTCGCGGGATCGAACCCCGCGGCTGCGGCGGCTACATTTTCGACAGAGGCGAAAGTGTTTGAGGCCCCTTTGGTCAGATTTGAGTGCACGTTAAAGAATACCATGGAGGTGGTTGAAATTTCCTGAGCCCTCTACTGAGGCGTCTCTCGTAGTCACTTTGTGGTTTTGGGATGCTAAACCCCAGCCCTGAAGCTTGGCAACACCACACCCTGAGCTACAACGGCAGGAGCTATTGCTCAGTAGCCTGCGGGAATCTCGCAGTGTACCGTGATAATCCTTTTTTAAGGGCAGTGACTGGTCGGCGAGCTCGCTAATGAGTCGACTCAGATCAGGCCGTGGGCCTGAGCCTGAGTCGGGGTGAGTTTGGGTGAGTATTATTTTGGTGAGTTTGAGTCCGAGTTCGGTTGAGGAAAATTTTCGTGAGTTCGATTCTGAATGAGCCCGGTTCACGTAAATATTCATGAGTCTAAGTTGGAGTGAGCCGTAAGCGCAAAATATATTTCGCGAGTCAGCCTGAGTGAGCTCCACCATTATTTGCCGACCTATTGACCCGACTACTCTTCTTCAGCGTTACTACTATCATCGTTATATCGACTTGCCCAGTAGCCTACGGGCCAGTGTACCGTGATAATTATTTTCGAGTGCAGTGACTGGTCGGCGAGCTCGCTGATGAGTCGACTCAGACTCAGATCAGGCCGTGGGCTGGAGCCTGAGTCGGGGTGAGTCTCTACCATTGACTATTGACCCGACTACTCTTCTTCAGCGTTACCTCTGAAAGGGGGTCTATTGGCACAAGTAGTACTTGCACAGCAGGTCTATTGATGCGGAAAGCGGGCGGCAGCAACGGACTCGGGAAATCACAGCACTCGGGGCAAACGCTCGCGCTTGGCTCCTCTCGCTAAGGGCATGACCCACTGCGGCACATAATCTTCTTCCTCTCGACAATACCCCGGCGACGAAGACGAGCCATCCTGGCAAGTCGAGGTGACGAAAGTAGGAGTGGGTCGTGATATGGCTTGAGACGACTCACGTGGACAGTCTCACGACCAAGGCGTCGCCTGTCTGTAGATGGCGTGACCGGCTCGATCACGTATGTTACACGAGATCGACAGAAGAATGGTAAGTTGGGCTAGTTGGTACTGATCCATAAGGTATGTAACTGCGCAAAAAACTGACGGAAACAAGAAGGAGAGAAAAAAAGCGCTTGTCTGTCCTTTTTTTCTCTCCTTCTTGTTTCCGTCAGTTTTTTGCGCAGTTACATACCTTACGAGATCGACGTTCGACCACGCGATAAGGACCGTGAAACTTGGGGCCAAACTTAGAGGACAGACCTGGGGAGTGGAAGGGCAGACGGAGCCAGACGAGCGAGCCCACAGCAAAAGTCTCGACTTGCTGGTCGCGGTCGGGGCGGTCTTTTTCGAGTGCTTGCTTGTCCGAGGTGAATGATCGGGCCAACTGACGACACTCTTCAGCGTGGTGCACAATTTCAGAGAGAGGGTTGAACTCTGAGACGTCAGGATGATACGGCAAAATGTGTCAAGGGTGGAGCATGGCTCACGCCCATATAAAAGAAAGAAAGGCGAGAAGCGTGTGGTTGACTGCGTCGCGGTGTCGTACGCATAAGTCACAAATGGAATAATAACATCCCAGTTCTATTGGTCGGAATTGACATACATGGCGAGCATGTCTCCTAGCGTTCGGTTGAAGCGCTCAGTTAGACCGTCGGTCTGCGGGTCGTAGGCTGTAGAGGTGCGGTGCACCGTGCGGCATGCCCGAAGGAGTTGTTGTACAACTTCGGATAAAAAGACACGCCCTCGATCCCTCAGCAGTTCACGTCGTGCCCCATGACGCAGTACGAAGCGTCGCAAGACGAAATTGGCTACGTCACGTGCACCAGCCGTAGGTAGTGGAGCTGTTTCAGCATACCTCGTCAGATGGTCGTTCGCGACAATGATCCATCGATTTCCAGTGGCAGTGTACGGAAGGTGACCATACAAATCGATTCCAACGCGGTCGAAAGGGCGCGCCGGACATGGTAGAAGCCGTAATAATCCGGGTGAATGGGCCGCTGTCTTTCGTCGTTGGCATAATGAATAGGACCGAATGTAATTTTGTACAAAGGTGTACATACCACGCCAGTAGTAACGCTGGCGGATCCGGTGATATGTTTTTAACACGCCAGCGTGAGCATGTTGTGGGTCGGCATGAAAATACGCACAGACATCAGATCGCATGTGGGGTGGTATAACCAAGAGCCATTTACGGTCATCCGCATGGTAGTTTCTGCGGTATCGTTGCGCATCCCGTATCTCGAACTGTGTGGCTTGGCGGCGAAGAGCGCGTGGGTACGCAGACGATGAGGATTCGGAAAGAATGTTGAGGAGAGATTTTATCCATGGGTCTTTCCGCTGTTCAGACGACATGCTTGAGACGGATATGGGAGCGATGGGAAAGTTGGCGTCCGAATGCAGGTCTGCGCTGGATCTCACTGGTGATCGTGAGAGGGTGTCCGCATCAGTGTGTTTTCGTCCTGAGTGGTAGACGACACGAATGTCGACGACCCACTGCGGCACATAATCTTCTTCCTCTCTACACCACTATCATCGTTATATCGAATTAAGTTTGTACTCAAATCATTTCAAGATTATTTCAAGAACGCACTACCTAATATTTGTTGAAGGGAGGCGCCAGTTTGAGGGGGGGGGGTCAACTATGGCATTCACCCTCTAAGCTCTTTTAGGAGTACTTCATGGTACAGATATCCCCTGTGGTGCGCTTATTTCATAAAATGGTTCCTTACTAATCGAAAGTCTTCATAACTCATATTTGAAGCTACAAGATATAAATGACTATCACATCGAGCACCGATTACATTAGGTATAGACGTTAAAGAGCATTGGCTTCGAGACTGAAAAGGGCTAATTTCAAGCTAACGGACTCGCACGTCGACTCAATCAAGCTCGCTCAGACTCGCGGCTTGACCCGAGTCGAATTGAGTCCGATTGAGTAATATCTCGGTGAGGCCGAGTCCGAGCGAGTCCGGTCGAGTATAATTACGACGAATCCGAGTTCGACTAAGTCTGCTAGTCGAAAATTTTGTGAGTCTGAACCCGTGAGTCCTCGGAGAAAAAAATATACTTCCCGAGTGACTCTGAGCCAGCTCCAATATTTTTGCCGACTCGCGTGGAGTCTTCTGCATGCGTCCGGGTGTAGACTTCCACTTGGATCATTGTACGCTGTACTTGTACGCGCCCTCGCCACGACCATGTGTTATAGTCGTATCTCATATAAGCTGATAGCATGCGCGTCTTTCAAACTTATCGTCAGCGATGGAATAATACGCTACAATAGAAGAATACGATTGATTGATTGATTGATTGATTGATTGATTGATTGATTGATTGATTGATTGAAATGTGGTGTTTAACGTCCCAAAACCACCATATGATTATGAGAGACGCCGTAGTGGAGGGCTCCGGAAATTTCGACCACCTGGAGTTCTTTAACGTGCACCCAAATTTGAGCACACGGGCCTACAACATTTCCGCCTCCATCGGAAATGCAGCCGCCGCAGCCGGGATTCGATCCCACGACCTGAGGGTCAGCAGCCGAGTACCTTAGCCACTAGACCACCGCGGCGGGGCAATACAAGAATACGTGCCGGCATAAGTGTCTGTGTGCCTGTGTATGCGTGGAAGCGGATGGGGTGGCACACCATTTCCGGGCTCCGTAATCTCTCTATTATGTCCAAGTAAACAACGAGAAGGAGGAAAGGGAAGTTAGCAGCACACCGGCCGTTAAGAGCTTGTCTCTTGTAAGGAAAAAAAAAAGCACGAACGCAGCATCTTATTTCCATCACGGCGCTTGCCGACAATACCAAACCCGAAGGTTTCATCCCAAGTCGCGAAAGCTTCTCGCCAAGCAACGCGAACAAAGGCGGCGCGCGTAAAGAGGACGGTCGGAGTGACAACCGCGAAATCGCGTTGTGGCTTTTAATTTACGTAGCAGCTTACGCGAGCGTTGCGAGTCTTCCTTCGACGTTATACTCGCTCTGCGGGCACACTCAGTCTCCCGAACGTTGCACGTCCTCACCCGAAGCCCTTGCTTCCTTTTTTGTTGTTATGTTCACTTCCTCGTAGCTACACGTAATCTGCTGCATTTCCGCTGGCTTCCGCATGGTGCGGATATGAGGCTGGTGCAGTTGTTTTTTTTTCGTATTTCGTTTTGCGTGTCACAGGCGGCTAGCACTTTATAGAGCGAATTCCTTGCGTCCGCATTGTTCGCACTGGTCGGGCGAGAAAAGGCCAGCGGTGCCTTTCTATTTTCTGCGCGTATAGGCTGTGTCACGCGGGCAACACAGAGTACATGATCTTACACTCATTTAGGGTGGTTCTGCGAGGAAGAAAACGTGATCGAGCCGGGGCGAATGCTGCGTTGGCAGCGAATGATTTCTGGGAACGTTTACGCGAACTCCTAATGAAATACACGCTTATAGAAACGCGAGTTTGCAGCATTTTTTTTTTTCGCTTACACTCTTGGGTTAGTCGTGGAATTTTTCGCGCTTACCGGTCACTTCCACTGAGTGATCTGCACGTCTCTCCTCACTCTCGCTAGGCACTATAAGAAACTGTGCTTAACATCATTATTAGAGAATGACAATATATGATTTTCAACCAAATTAACCCCTCCTTCGTTTACAGGGCTCAGTGATGGAAACGCGACACTCGGCCTACGTGATGTTGTGAAGCTGGCGCTTTTTTTTGTGCCACCGTTGAGCGCTTACGACACTGGTATAACTCATTATGTCGTCTAACATAGGCCTACGAATGGGTGGGGTGTGGTGGAGGGAGGGAGGCGATGCGAGCCCTCACGATTCTGTCCTGAAGGGGAAGCCTGTGTCTGCGCAAGCCTATATATGGTGCCTAACGAAAGAAAAAAAAAAAGTCGTGCTGTCCCACACTGTGACAACTTCTGACTTCCAGGTGAAAGGAAAGCGTTCACTTATGGCTAAAAAAAGAGAATCAGCTGTCATACATGCCGACTGTAGCATCTCAAATGCTGATCACTGAGTACGTGGCTATCAGTCACGCCTACAACCGTGGATACAGACGAGGGAAGTTTTACATTTCTGGCAATGCGCGTGTTGATTTGAAAGAGTGCGTCATATGCTAGCCCGTGCTAGGGAATGATAATTTCAAAGACGATAGTCTTCGACGCAAAAATTTTAATCTATCTATCTATCTATCTATCTATCTATCTATCTATCTATCTATCTATCTATCTATCTATCTATCTATCTATCTATCTATCTATCTATCTATCTATCTATCTATCTATCTATCTATCTATCTATCTATCTATCTGTCTGTCTGTCTGTCTGTCTGTCTGTCTCTCTCTCTGTCTGTCTGTCTGTCTGTCTGTCTGTCTGTCTGTCTGTCTGTCTGTCTGTCTGTCTGTCTACTCCTAATAACCCCGGGTTCTTGAAACGGTTGACCCCATCCGCAGCACCCACCAATGTTGCTCAATGTTGAGCGTTCATACTTGTGCAATTGTCAATTGTCCCTGTCCTTCCTATTTTAATCCTCCTCCTCCTCCTATAAAGCAATAATTACGCATGTCTGGGGCACCATAACAGCACGTATATATTCCGCATGTGCGTCTTTTACTAGAAAAGGCATACATAAGTAATTTTAAGGACCGTAGCGCTTATCACGCTGCGCTGACCATGCAACGCTTGCTAAGACGAGACGGTGGTTGCACCTACACGTCGCCTTGCGTTCTACACCTTATCACCTCTGAGACGGGCGCGCACAGCCGTCTCAGAGCCATGAGCTGTGTTTTCCAAGAAAACTGCCAGATGGCGCTCATGTCTCACGTGTGACGTGACTTCACGCGCTCGTTCGCCTCCGCTGCACGCTCGAGGCACTCGCTCAGCGCCTCCAGAACACCATTCACCGATTTTCTTGCACAGAACATCAAATAAATGTCTTGTTCACTCTCTCCACACGCAAGACTATCGTCTTTCGACGACATTTGCAGTTTAACAAGCAGATACGGGGCCAGTTTTTCTTTCTTTATTATTTATTTTATTACACTTTCAGCCCCATTTGGGCTATAACAGTGGTGGAAAAAACAGACATACATGTACAAACCTTGAGCAAACCCTACACAAACAACGAAATGTCTCGCTTTGTGCGCTGAAAGGCGATAAGCCAATCAAGTAAGTCGCGAAGCTAATAAAAGCTGAATAATATTCGAGAGAGCAATGAGCTGCTGAAAGAAGGCATAGACTGTATAGAAGAAAAAGAAAATCTCAACCCGCTCGCGTGCTGCCCATCTATCGAGCGGCTATAGCATGATGAGACGGACGGCACGCCGACAGTCAACGTCTTCATCGCAACTATACAACGCCAGCTATATAAGCCTCGTCCGCCAGCACCTATACAATGCATAGGTATGTGAACACAGACACACGCACACGCAAAAAAAGGGCAGCCATCCGCAACTACTGCCGCGATGCATCGAGCCAATCCCGAGTAGCGACGTGAATAGAAGAGGCGCGCGCCAGCCATTGTCGGCGTAACCTTTGGGCCGGCATGTGTGAGTGAGGGTGCAGAAGAAGAAGAAAGTGCATAGGAAGCGCGGCAGTATATATACTGATGGAAGAAGTTAACGAAGAAAAAGGACTGCTCCTCAGAGCGAGATTTGTGTACGCTGGACAGCCATCCGGCAACCAGGGTGCCTCCGGAAAGAGCCCCGCAGCTTCGTACGGGCGTTAAAGCGTAAGAGGCGGCAAGACGCATCGCAACGCACAATCACACACGTATACGACTCGACAATGTTCTGCCGCTGATGCGTTCGGCTGCGAAGGAACCTAAGAAGGTGGCGAGACGTACAGACCAGCGCGAAGAGAGTGAGTTCAGAAGAATTAGGTAGGAAGGGCAGCGAGTGGACGTGTCAGAGGTCCTCCCATCAGCGGCGTATCGGAAGACATTTTGGATCCTTTTGTTACCGTCCAGCGGTGCACTGACGTAGATGGAGTGGTCAATCACATCTTCTTTCTGGCCTGCCTCCTTTCTCTTCGGCTCTCAAGCGTTTGGATGGTCAATGCATCGCGCGGGCTTCGCTGTCTCTTCTGGTGTACACATCCCCGGGACGTTCTTCGGGCGACCGACCGGGACTGAAGACCGGCGCGCGCGCCCTGACCGCACACTTTTATTTCTTTTCGCGCCCCAACGGTGTAGTGCATGGAGAGCGCCGCGTCACCCGACTCATCATGCAGGCACCTGCCGCTGTTTCCTTTCACGAAGGGCTGCTGCCAGGCGCACAGACAGGGGTTGTGGAAGGGGATGGAGTTTGGTATAGACGTGTGTGTGTGTGTGTGTGTGTGTGTGTGTGTGTGTGTGTGTGTGTGTGTGTGTGTGTGTGTGTGTGTGTGTGTGTGTGTGTGTTGTACAGAGAGGTGGATTCACGTTCGGCCACCGTTTTTCGCTCTTGCATACTACCCCCCCCCCCCCCCCCCACTGCCAACCCAACGGGTCGGTCCTTCTTTCGTCATCTGCACTGGGTGCTACCATGCACTGTTTGCTACCCAGAGTTCTTTTTTTTTCCTTTACCGAACAACGGGAGACACGCTGCCAAGGTATGCTCGCGCGGCTTGCCTCGTATACCTCTAAACAAAAGTTACGCGTGCGCGAGCGAGTTCGGAACAAACCGGGGCTGAGGCTGTCGTCGATCTTTGGCGCGTGTTTGAACTCTCCGCGCCAACAATGCGGTCTCTCTGGGTCGCCCCCGAGAGCACGTGCAATCAATCTGCAGCGTCTTTTGTGAAAGCTAATGTGTCTGGCTTACTGCAGAGCTGCAGAGGTAGCGAAGAGGCTCGCCCAAGGCGAACCGAAAATTGGAGACGGCACTGGGACCGACCGGCTCGCGCACATTCGCTCATCGCTTTAGCAGGCTTCGAGCTTAATTGCGTTCGGCGTTGCTTTGATCCGCGCTGACGTGGCAGTGCGCTCAATCAGAGCGACCTGAGTGTAATCTCCTTTGAAAAGTTCTCTGGTCAGTGCCTTTCATTCAGAAAGCGTTCTGTGTGAATGACTTCATCACCTGTTAAGAGCCGTGTTATATCTAGCCGGGACTGGGTAGACCAAGTGACAGGTATGAATTAGCGCGTTATTTCGAGCGTGTCTTCGGTCTTGACTTCAAGAGGTTCTACAATTCAATAGATATGGGGAACATTCATTGGTGCGTGGGTCGAGAAAAATGTCTCAACCTCGCTTTTATGTAATCGGTGCCAGCCGAAGGTACAAGGACTGCCCGAGCTTGCCCAGGCAGCTCAAACCACTTTTAGATTTGTGAACCCTGTGTTCTGCGTCATGTTCATACAGTGCTCTACGCTAACGTATTAATGCCCCACACCTATGTTGAATACACGGTGTGTCACGTGCTCAATAATTTCGTATAAGTTTACGACAACACGCATCGATTCGTGTGTGCTCTTCAGGAAATCGCGTGTGTTCTAACTGATCACGACTTGGCTTTGTTTGTCTATATTGGACGGTGGCGCCCTACTGCGGACCTAAAGGAATTAGGTGAGGCAGAATCTTTGCCATGGCAGCCGCAATTCGATAGAGATGAAGTGCTAGAGCACGGTTTATTTAGATTTATCTGCACATTAAAAAACCTCAGGTGGTCAAAATATCCCTAGTCGTCTACTACACAGCACACGCGTCATAATCACATTGTGGCTTTTGGATGTAAAACTCCTTGAACTGTATGATTTATTTAAAAACGACTTCAACAAATAAGTGGCGAGTCATACTATGGCATTTTCAGTATGGCGGCGAACCAAAATGTCCTTAAATGTACCGATATAAAGAACGTTCACTTGTGGCGAAATGTGTGTTTTCGAGTTTTGAAAACAATCTGGGAAGAGTTTCGTTTTGCACGACCATAGCACTCTAACCCCCGCTCTTCTTGGAAGGCGATTAAACCCGATAACAATTAGCAGCGACTTCAAACGTACGAAACTCACGTCACTTGGAGCTGCCCCGAATTTGATGTGACCTCTGGTTCCGACCAGTCCTCACCTGCAAGCTCAGCTGCACTGTCTGGCAAAGACTTGTACTCCTATACGAAGCTCCACCAACAATACAAAGTCATTATTGGAGCTTCATTGCGACTGACGAGCAGTTCTCACCTCGGCATGCCCAGTTCGAGTGAGACGCGTGAACCCCACTTTCTCTTCGATCCCCAAACTTCTCCGGTCCGCGCCTTGCCCTGCAACTTAGTCCCCCGTTTACCCTTCGCCGAAAATAGCGGGTACAGGCCTACACGGCGGCACGAAAGTTTCGCGGGCTCACTATAACGCGCTCTCTGTTTACCGCGTATAAGCGGGAGTGTATTTGTACAGGAGCGAAGGAAAAAGAGGAGTATAGGAGAGTCGCGTCCCGTATATATGTGGCGTTCGTGGGCGCTAATAGCTCCGCTCGCAGCCCGGCTAGCTGCCTGTGCTCCTGCCTATCCCTAAAAACACCCCCCCCCCCCCCCCGCTCCGCCTCTTTTTTTTTTTTCTCTTTTCCGCTGGCGTGATGTTTCCCTCCACGCGCTTCATCGCGGAGCCATCAGTCCAAGTCCGCGGCAGCTGCGCGGTTTCCAGGCCACTTTTCTTTCCACCCGACAGTAATATCGTCCTGATCCCCCGACTGGAGAGAACTGCAGGGAGCGGTGATGGGCCGTAGGCCCAAATCATGCATGGCGCCTTTGCTGGTATGTATGTATGTATGTATGTATGTATGTATGTATGTATGTATGTATGTATGTATGTATGTATGTATGTATGTATGTATGTATGTATGTATGTATGTATGTATGTGTGTATGTGTGTGTGTATGTGTGTGTATGTGTGTGCGTATGTATGTGTGTGTGTGTGCGTATGTATGTGTGTGTGTGTGTGTGTGTGTGTGTGTGTGTGTGTGTGTGTGTGTGTGTGTGTGTGTGTGTGTGTGTGTGTGTGTGTGTGTGTGTGTGTGTGTGTGCGTGCGTGTGTGCGTGTGTCATCACCCTTAAGATGTGTCTTTGGTTCTTATGTGAGCACCACTTGCGTCTCCGTGGTAAAGCATCTTTCATTTTGTTGTATATTTCCTCCTTGCATGCAGTACGCCGATTTTCTAAGGGCTTCTAGACCACCCGAAAACTACTGCCTAGCAGTCACCGAGGTCGGCGAAAAACCTAAGGGTAACCTCTCAGCAAATTTTCTTCCTAATCCCACAGAAATCCTCGGAGCGTGGACCAGCCGGTATGTGTGTATGTGTGTATGTGTGTGTGTGTGTGTGTGTATGTATGTGTGTGTGTGTGTGTGTTTGTGTGTGTGCGCGCGCGCGCGCGCGCGCGTGTGTGTGTGTGTGTGTGTGTGTGTGTGTGTGTGTGTGTGTGTGTGTGTGTGTGTGTGTGTGTGTGTGTGTGTGTGTGTGTGCGCGTGCGTGCGTGTGTCATCACCCTTAAGATGTGTCTTTGGTTCTTATGTGAGCACCACTTGCGTCTCCGTGGTAAAGCATCTTTCATTTTGTTGTATATATTCCTCCTTGCATGCAGTACGCCGATTTTCTAAGGGCTTCTAGACCACCCGAAAACTACTGCCTAGCAGTCACCGAGGTCGGCGAAAAACCTAAGCGTAACCTCACAGCAAATTTTCTTCCTAATCCCACAGAAATCCTCGGAGCGTGGACCAGCCATGAAGCAAACAACGTTTTCCTTGATGCGATGGTTGAGTTGCGAGTTGCCTTGAGAATCAAGTAAGTGAGCGAGCAAGACAACTAGCATGGGAGAAAAGGCAAAGCAAAAGAAAAGCAAAGGGAAAGCAACGAAGAGATGAAAAAAAGCAAAGACAAAACAGACATGACGAAGGTAAACGAAATGCAAAGGGAAGGCAAAGCAGGACTGTGCAAAGACAAAGAAAATGCAAGCATTCAAATCATTGACAAAACAGGTCAAAGGCAGATAAATGCAAGGCGCAGGTAAACTGAAGCAAAAGCATATGCATTGCAAAGGCAAAGGCAAAACAAAGGCAAAGCAAGGCAGTGTAATGACCAAGCAACAATGAAGCGAGATCAATGCAAAGACATGTAAAAGACAAAGCGAAGCCAAAGCAAATACAAAGAAAAAAGGGCGTAAAGGCAAACCAATAACAAAGCAAAGGTGAGGGCCTACCAAAGGGGAAGCGAAACAAAGGAATATAAGCCCCCAGCGGACGCGAGTGATTTCTTCATTAACCACCCGGAGAACGCCGTTGTGGCGACGTGACGCCGCCCTTAACGCAGCTCTCTTCACGTGCTTTTCGTTCCCACGTCTCATACAACAAAGCTTGTTCAGAGACCAGACGCACGTCGTAAACATCTAATCACTCCTCACGCACGAACCTTTGTGGCCGATGCGCTATAGCCTTTCTTTTACTCTGTTTACTTCCCGCACACGTGCCTAACGCGTTCCGGTTATACGGCCCGTACCGTGTAGAGGAGCCGCGAAATTCCTCACCCATCATCTACCACTGTCAGAGCTCTTTTCGTCCTTCGTTTGTTTGTTTGTTTCTCGTTGGTTCTAGCAGCACGGTGTCTTATTTGCGTATGCTTTCCGGGGGTTTTACACGTGGAACAGGGTGAGTCCTCAACGTAACCCGTGCCAGCATCTGGATTGATGCCTGTAAGCTTTTCCAGCGGCTACGGCTGCTGCAGCAATCCGTTGCTCCCTAAGTGCCACGTCGGAGGAGGCGGTGAGCACAACCCGGGGTGGATGAGAAATAAGCCGCGTAGAACGTGGACTCGCTGCCGGGGCTGATCTGTTCGGGACGAGGCGCCGGATGAACATCGGACGTGTCCATCATGGCTCCCTCTCGTGGGCGTTTGTTGTACGCTGTTTGTACTGCTATTGCTTGTGCTGCTGCTGCTGCTAATACTACGTCAACGGTGTTCGTTCTCTTATGTATGGGGCATCCAGAAGGGTTATACTTTGCCGGTAGGCGGGATGGATTCGGCCCATACCTTCTCTTCGAGCTCCAAGCTTCTCGCCACCAACTTCTGGAATCGAGAGACGTGCAATATAAAGAGAAAAAAAAACAAATCTCGCTAAGCAAAAGCGAGATAAGGTTAATAGAAACAGTATAAATTTTGGAATTTCACGCCTTTAAGGGGTAGCAAACTAGTTGCCAGCAAACGGCTAATAAATTTGCCTTTCATAGTAACTTTCTATTCTCTCTCCGGGCTTCTGTAAAAAAAAAAACGCGACATGACTACAGGGGTGGTGTGGTGCGGTATCGCAGTGTGGTGTCGAGTCCACAAACAATAGCTGCCACCTCGGGTATTTTCTATGTTCGCTCGAACGTAAATGTGGCCACCACTGCCGGAAATCGGACCCATGGCATTACGGAAAGGTAACCTTGTTACGTTTTTTTACTGAAAGTTAAAAAAATTCACCGTGGAAAAGTAGGTTAGAGAGAGACGTAAAACACAGACTATGTGACGGGCTGTCATATATAGTCATCCACAAAGGCTGGGGCTTTTTGTTAAACACCATCCTCCGACTATAACCATCGTCACGCACTGGTTCTAAGCTCGCACTTTCCGGATGTTGCACTCGGGTGTTGCAAAAGTGTAATCCACTGATACGATAGTGTTAGCATTTTATGTGAACATTCATTTTTTTCATAGCGAAGTGCCTTCTCGCTTCGCCACCACCGCGGACGGCCTTCCCGTGATAAACCGGCTTCGCGTATGACCGCGTCCTCGACTTCGCGAGTCGGCGACTGCTCCCTCCCTCGAAATCCGCGTATCCGTCTTCCAAACGCTCTTTTCCGATGCAGCATACACCCAGAGGTGTGTCTTTCGAATCGCGCACCACACTCCGCGTAGAAACACGTCCCAGCTATGAGAAAATAGACTGAGCAAGTTCAAAGCGATGAACACGCGAAAAACGAAGGCGGCGGCGGCGTGTGTGTGACAGGGAGGCCGCCGAAGAAGGCTTGCCGGGATGCCACAACTAGACGAGGATCGCGTACGAATTGCATCGATCACTTTTTTGCCCGGGTGACGTAATCCGTCGCGGCGAATGATGCATCGGGCCCGCGCCGCCGCTTTTGGGAATGCGCCGCTGCGGCATGTGTGACGCGCGTGTGTGCGCGCCGTTCCTTTCCGTTTCCTCCTCCTCCTCTTGTTGCACTTCCTCTCGATCTGTTCTTGTACGCGCTGTATCTCGTTCGGGTTCATTTTGGCCACGTGATAAACCTCGTCGTCTCTTCGAAAGACGTCGAAATGGCTCGCCCTTTCTGTTCATCTGTCGTTGCGTTTAGTCATCCAAATCTCTCCTGCTCTCGATAGTCGAAACACTCAAGCCCATCGTCGTTGCGTTGGTCATTCCGATCTTTTCTCTTCATTTCCTAATTAGTCGTCCAGTGGTGGGAGAAGTATACGAGAACACCGAGTTTCCATTAACGTAATCATTCTTACACAACTCCAATCCCGCGTAGTTACACAACGTGGGAGAGCGCAGTTAATGAACCACTGGTTACACGGGGGGAATCCAGCCACTTCAAACGGTGAATCGGCGTTCGACTGTTGCCGGAACCGGTATTTTGTAGCGACGTATTATCCTTTATTCTGCGCTGTAGTCTTTATCGTACACCGCTCACGGCCCGTTGGTCCCATTGAAAACGTGCGCGGAGGGTATGGCTCTCACTATACATTGGTCAAGGCGTGGAAAACACGAAAAACATTATAAATAGCATAGAAAAAGCATACTAATTAAAGGCCCTTAGTTTTGGGGCACTACTTATTCGAAATACAAACGTGCACAGAATAGTGTGCATAAACTTTGGACACATCTTGAGAGGAATGCCTTCTCCTGGGCTCCTCTATATTGCCTGGTAATGACTATACACATGTGGCTATGTACATATAGTAACAGCCCCATATTTACAATAAGAAACATTCGGCAGATCTCATTCATCTTGGGAATCGACGTTATTCGATGCATGCGGAAGGAAAGTGACCGTCTTATAATTTTTTTTATTGAACGGCACTTCATCAAATGACGCTGAATATATGTATAAGTGTTGCTCGTACAGACATCTGTTGACGAGTTGTATAGGCGTTTATATAACCAGTTCTTTGCACTTGCCCAACGATGCCACCAGGAACGTGAGTATTAGCGACATCAGAAGCGATAAGCTGATATGAATCGCTGGTGTTGGCGAGCATGGTCGCCCTATAGACACTGCTACATAAATCGACTTCAGTGCATGGCACCTAACTATACAACTGAGGTTAGCCCGACGTGATGCCTGTGCCATATGAGTACATGTGTAATGTTTTTAATATTGGATAGCCAGCACTGCAACCGCAGTTGACGTTTCAGGAACATTAGGGTCTACTTGAAAAGTGGTTCCGAGACCTGGCATGACTCTGTGGTAGAATACTGCCACGCGGAATGTTTCAGTTCGATTCCTGGTGGGACCCTGACATATATTCTTTGCATTCGTCGGTTCAACGCTGCCAATGTCAGGTTTCTCTTGACGCTCACACGTTTGGCCTGCGTATTTAGGATGCCAGTTGGGCGTGTTGGTAAAGGTTCATGATGAAACAAGCGCAAAAATACACACACTCAGAGAGGACACAGACAAGCGCTTACTAGCAACTGAAAGTATTATCTCGAAGCGAACACTAATAAATACATCACACGCATGTACGTCATTCCCGACTTCTCCTGTCATCATCAATAACGTGATATAACAAAATATGCACGCGCCCACAACCGGAAACAAACACGTGTCAAGAACTAAGAAAAGAAAATGTAAAAAACAAAAAAAATACAAAAAACAAAAACAAAAACAGGATTTTTGGACGTCACATAACCCAGTGTTTTTCTCTGTGTTACGTTGTTTTGTTTTTTTTTGTTTCTTTGGCTTTTTTCTGTCAGACAGACAGACACAGACAGACAGACAGACACAGACATGCAGACACAGACATACACAGACACAGACAGACACAGACAGACAGACACAGACATACAGACACAGACATACACAGACATACACAGACAGACAGACAGACAGACAGACAGACAGACAGACAGACACAGAGACAGAGACACAGACAGAGACACAGACAGACAGACAGAGACAGACAGACAGACACAGAGACAGACAGACAGACACAGAGACAGACAGACAGACACAGATAGATAGATAGATAGATAGATAGATAGATAGATAGATAGATAGATAGATAGATAGATAGATAGATAGATAGATAGATAGATAGATAGATAGATAGACGGACAGATATGAACGTCAATTATATATATCACCCATTTTTCCCCACTCTATTGCAAAATTGTAGCGGAGATCCAAATTTTAATTGCATGCAAGTTTGTTCAACCTATTTCTGATGCCCGCTACTCTACACACACTAAGTCATTCTGCTGCAACTGTAGTCCGCCGCGATGGTGCAGCGGTTGCGCTGCTCGGCTGCTAACCCGCAGTTCATTGGTTCGACCGCGGTCGCATTCAGATGAAGGCGAAATGGTGGAGGTTCGAGCCCTTCACTACGACGTTATCGTAGCCACATCATTATTTAGGGTTAAGTATTATTATTACACCCCAACCCACTAGAAATTAACTGCACTCCAGTGTCTTCATAGACACCCGGGCATACGGGCGCCGCTTTGAGGCATATGCGACGCAAGACGAGATGGATCTACTACCGGCCACGGGTCGTGACCTCGAGGCTGATCGCGGTGCAGCCGGTGTAATCCTTAAAGACCCTCAAATGAGTTGCCGGATATGCGACGCCGTGCCTTCTCTCCGCCACCTCCGTGCCGCGCATTCATTTACACGTACGGCAAGGCCAATCACCGTGTAGCGCGCCTCGCGTTGGCTCTCTTGGGAAATCGGCTCGAGAAGGCGCGCTCCCGGATGAAGAGGAGCAATGGGCAGCGCGCGAGAGACCGAAAGAAAGGGGCAGCGAGTGTTGAACGTGTGCCGCATTTACGCGCGTATAACAGTACCGATCTTACCGAACTCGTGGGTTCGCAAACTGTAAACTATACAGTCTTGTAATTGCTTGCTGCCCAACTTTCAGTTCTGAGCACATGGGTGCGCACGGAGTTCCGAAATTGCCGCTATTGCGTTTGTCCAACGGCCGAAGAAACTTTAATCTCATGAAAACCCTATGATGGTATCGTAGGATGCTCGTGTGAATGCTCGCGACACTGTTCGTGTCACTGTGACTGGCGAACTGCTTCATTATGGGGTGGTATTCCTTATGGTTCTATAAACTTCGGCTTGACGACACTCCCGTGTTTATAACACGCTCGCCATCGAACCGCACTCTGTAACAGTTGCCTGTTCGAAACCTTCTGTGTGTGCCACAGGGTGAAGGCTGCGGTGAGCGTGCGAATTATTTGTCCTGTCTTTATTTTATTTTCCCTCCCTATTCCCCCTCTCCCTGTGTAGGGTAGCAAACCGGATGCACCCGCGTTTACCTTCCTCCTTTTCGCTTCCTTGCTCTCTTTCTCTCTTTTGACGACTCACCTGTCACCGTTATGAAAATGCACTAGGCACCTCAACGCACCTGGCTCCATGCGGGGTTGCACAGACCATTTGAACAGGTGGTGGCCATAAAAAATTTTAAACGAGCTTAAAAAAAGCCTTGACACAAAAGTTCACACCTCGTTTTTAGGGGCGAAGCTCCTTATATCGGCACCTGTTCGTCCCTCGTAGCCGTTGTAGTGTGTAACAAGTATAACGTTTTGACCTCCAAGGTGGTGCCGGTGAGAGATTTCTTCTGTGCGTTGTTGAACAATAAAAGATAGTATCAATGTACATGCCAATGGCTGCTAAGAGGGAATGAGAGACAGGAGCATTCCGCTTTTAGTAACGCGCACGCTGCGATCCCCATTAACAGCCATTGGCATGTACATTGAGCACTATCTAACAAGAAAGGGTTGCTACGCTATACTCACTGGGTGTAACCTCCTTAGTTTTAGAAAGGTTTAGCGAGCGTTGAGCCGCAGTGCCATGAATACAATGAACTAGTATATACCATGAACTCGAGGTGGTTAAAGGTGGAAAGTAGACCTGAAGCGCAAGCCGTAAGAAAGTGTGCGTGTGCCACTTCTCGTTTAGTCCTTGGAATGTCCGCTGGATGGCGGTGCTTCTATATGGGGAATATATGCTGAAAAGATGCAAGATAGTGGTACTTGGAGTGTTGAATGGATGGACGAATGGACACACAGACAGATGCATGGATGGACGCATGAACGGACACAGGGGCGGATGCATGGACGAACGCAGGGACGGATGCACGAACAGACGCACGCACGGACGGGCGGATGGACGCATGGACGGTCACACAGACGGACGCATGGACGGACGGAAGCAAGAACGAATGGACGGACGAATGCTTGGACGACTTGGACGAATGCTAGGACGAATGCTTGGACGAATGCTTGGACGACTCCGTGGATATGCAGCCATTTTTTTCCTCTTATCCTTTTCCCCAGTAGGTAGCTGTTATCCTTTTTCCCCAGTAGTCAATATCCACGCAAGTGACGATGTCTTGCGTAGATATTGGCGTCACATGCTACGTCGCGTGATTTGACGTCAATGGATGCGTCATGATGACGGTATGATGTCGCACCATTTGCCGCCTGTGACATCACGATCGCTATGGTGAGAAAACGTCATCTTACGATGTGAAGACGTCATCTTACGATGTGAAGACGCCATCTTAGGATGTGAAGACGATCATCATCTTGGGTATCATCCTGGGAACACGTCAGCGTATGGTGGAAATCTATCGACCTGTCACATCATAATGACGTCACACGTCAGCGGTTTGCCGTCATGTTTTGACATATTCGCATGATCATTTCTCGCACAACTCGCGTTGACACTAATGCTCACTCTTCGTTTTCTGAGACAACTTTATGTTGTCCGTTTCATAATTATAGTTCTGAAAATGTTTTTTTTTTTTACAAATTGGTTGCGAAATTGTGTTTTCTGTGCGCGGTCAATAGACTAATGGCGTTATGTGCCTGCAAATGCGGTACATAGCTCAAGCACGCACGCATCGGTCAAGTCATGCCCATGTACCCATCTCTGCCACATAAGAAGCTCGCCCGCCAGAAATGAGCAGCACCGGACACGCCGAGAAAATAAAGTTTGCTTTCGCCTTCTCTCTCTCCCCTTATCTCCGTTTCCGTCTTTCTTTTCGGTCTTTCGTTTCTCGTCCATCTGCGCTCGCACTGCGTTATGTGCAGTCAAGTCCTTTGAGCGCCGATTTCATACACACCGAACTCGCGCGGCGCGGTGCAACTCCTTGGAAGACGGAGTCTGGCCGGCAGCGACGGAAGATGCATCGGCTTCTTCTGCACTCGCGGAGCGGTACACGTACGAACCCGACAAACGAAAAGCGTCGAGGTGTGAATCCCCCGCCGCTTTCCGGAGCGAGCGAGACTCGGGGACTGCCCGCTGTGACGCGGTGCGTTCGCTCATCGGCAAGAGGCTCATCGTCGCGTTCGCTCGGCAGGTCGTCTTCTTCTCGGCGCTGTATACACTCGCCGTTACACGAGCACGTAAAAAGAAAAAAAAAAGTAAAACGAGAAAGAGAGTGAAACGCTGTGCGTTCTGAATCCGCCTACGAACAACACCGCCTGTAATTCCGTGCAGTGTTCAGAATGCTGTAAGTTGCAGAATCGGGTGTGCCGCCAGTGTCGTTTGCGTGCACTGGTCTGTTCCTTCGCTTGAGCTCAGTGTCGATTTCTTGTAGCGCCAAATTAACTATAGACCAGATACGCATGACCGCTGTTAAGTTTTAGTAATGGTTTGGTTGTTGGATGTTATCATGTGACAATCCAGTGACATTCTTCGAGACTTTATAGTTCCACGCATCTTTTCACTGAAACTGACATTGCTTCTCGTATTGTGTGATCGTAGTACTACTAGTGAAATGATCCGAAGGGGGATGACTCAAGCTTGCGTGAGAATGCGTTCTACTACGGAAAACTGGGGACTTTTGAAGGTACCGGAGAAAAAAAAAACCGAGAGGAGGGAGGGGGAGGAAGGTGTTTATGCAGCTCTGTTACAGGTATACGACGTGATTGTGACTACGCTGGGTTGATATACATAGTACGCGCTTCGCGTATTACGATAGTGTAGCATCTATTACGTGCTATGCGACACATATTATGCGTACAAGCGCCCTGACGGCAGTTTTCAAATTTATCGCCTATACCCACCAAAATTGTGGCCGTCAGCTCGTGCAGCAGCTATTATATAAGAGTTCTACATTGCTGTCATAATTAACAGGGCGTGTTTACGCTGTTCATTACTTTGCGCAACGCGCGGCGAAAGTTGTCATCACTTACGCTGTAGCGCAATTTTCACGTTGTTATCGGCAACGCGCGTAGACACCAATGCACCATTTCTTCACGACCGTCGCAATGCCCGAACAAGAACGCTCGCAGACGTTCTTCAAGTACAAGCAACAACGGGAGAGAGGGAGGTGTTTGCAACGACTTACTGGCGAGCTTACGTTTAGGGTTGTCTATGGCAGCCGCATACGGTTCATAATACAAGATTGTTAAAGACTATGTACAGCATGCACCTTGGTGGTGGGGGAGAGTGACCACCGAACCGCGAGCGCTTAGGGAAGGTGACCGCACCGCGGAGGTGTACGGCGGCGGCACGTAACGTATTGGGACGATCCTGCCAAATTACCGCGGCAGGGAGCGATCCATCAAAACGCCCAAGTGAGGTGTCCCGAAGAGACGACGCCGCCACCACCACCACCACCACCACGACAGGCTTTTCATTTTTTGTACGCGCGCTCGCGAAGGTTGGACTGCGAAGAATGGTGAGATAGAGAGGGAGGGAGAAAGTCTCGCAAGGATCGGATAGAATGCCGATCTCTACGGGGCGTCCGATAGAAACGATATTATATATATATATATATATATATATATATATATATATATATATATATATATATATATATATATATATATATATATATATAGCTGCTGTAAGCTCGTGGCTTCAAGTGCATGCATGCCTCGGTGCTCTTAGCCCGACGCCTATGGCATAAAGCAGCTTGTTCGCCTTTCAGACAATGGAAACTTTAAAACGGCATCGCATGCTTTGTGGGTAAGCACCTGTGGGGAGTCTTGAAAGAGAATATCTATGTTTCACAAGTGCAGCCGCTTTTACTTAAGGTGCATGCTTGGGTGGTGTGCGTCGAGAGGGAACGACGTATGTTATATTTCTGAAGAAATTTGGATTTTTATGACGTCCAAGATGAGAAGCATGTTCATTGCTATGCCTCTTTTTTTTTTTTTTAGGCAACGAATGTGAGGTTTGAAAGTGATGGCAAGTTGCCCTTTACGTCATCGTTTCAAAGACTCTGCCGCTAAAAAGAGATATTTAGATTCACTCATATTTCCGTCATTCTTGCTAACGCACTGTATAAAAAAGAGCTTTAATTATAAATTTGGTAGGCGTGATTCTAGTTAGAAGTGCTAAAAACACATGATACGCAATAAAGAACTAGATGGGATGAGCGCTCAAGACTCCCAGTATCTTTTTTGTGTCCTATGTTTTTTTTTTCGCTTATAAGTCACCACGGATCCTTACAAACTCTCCTAAGTATGCTTTTTTAACCGGCATGTACTCTCCAACACGTGTATACATCAGCACACAGAGCATTTTGAAGCACTCACGTGACATTCTTAGAGGTTTTCCTCAAGACCAGTATATGTGCTCGTGTACTGCCAGCGATGCAGCCCACAGCTCCAAAGCGACAACCTTCCATTTTTCGTCCTCAAGGACTCGCAGGCTATACAGTGCAATACTGGACAGTCCAGCAATCATGAAGGCACAACTAAGGAGCTACATGTCAGTACCTTACGCAACGGAACCTCATAACTATGTAGTGTTGTGAAAAATAGTTCATTATATCCAATATTTGTTGTAACATTATAAATATAAACTGTCTGTTACAAGTCCGCAGTGCAGATCGCGTAAAAAATCTCGACCCATCACAGTTTTCTAGATTTGAAACCCATTACAAATGAGGTCATCCTTATCTGCCTCTTTGTGGTTCTTCAGATTATGCTGACTGGAACATGGTACGGTGAAATGGCAACAGAACTATGTTCGTTTGAAAAAACAGGCCTCTGTTCACGTTTTTTTTTTTTTTGAAGATGGATGGGACACATGAAATAAAAACTACGTGGTTCTGAATTCTCATTCAATATTAAATTTTATTTGTGCTTTATATTTCCTGTTGCCTCGCACGCACCACATTTTTCTTCGTTAAAGCCGATTTAATGGCCGCTCTTTCGTTTTCGGCTTCGTTACAAAGAGAAATGAGTACAACCGAAGGGGAGCATGTCCGACCAAAGTCTGTACGCAGTTCAATATAAGCATTATTACGCTATATGAGTAACAGCGTTGATTAACTCTGTACACTCTTCCAGTAGCGTGTAGTACCCACTCTGCAAAACAAGTCGCGATTCTCCTAATTAGGCGCACACTCGTTCGTCATCCCCGTATTCTCTGAAATCAATAAAACGCTTCCTCCACGTAGTCCAGACAACATTCGACGCCACTATTGTGTATAACGAGCGACGTTGGCCGCCCTATTTATAGACCACACAACGCGCACACACACACAAAAAAAAGCTGCGTGGACATTTACCTAACGAGCTACGCCGTGGACGCGCTGTCCGCACTATCATTTTCGCTCGCCACAGATAAAAACGACACCCGCGCACCCTCACTCCAGTCGGGACAAACGTGACCGCCAGTCGGCGCGCCAGTCGCGAGAGTGCGCTTACGCTCGTAATCCGACGCCTTGGACTGCGAGTACCTCGTTACCGACGGGCCCACGTTTTGGACCTTCTTCCCCTCCCCGCTTCGTGGTGTCCTTCTTGATGACATACCGGACAACCCTTCCATGTATGTGCTGCTTTCGCTAGCCCCCTGCGTCGGCGTATATACACTGCGTGGCTGTTCCTGTTTACGTGTATGTCAGCGCGCGGTATATGATCTCCGTGTCGCCATCTTTTCTCGTTCCAGCGCTGAGGGAAGACGTAAGCCGAGTCTGCGGTTGCTTTACACCGTCATTTCGGCAATGGCAGACGTTGCTGTAAGTAGCATCGGATTCTTCATCCGGCATACGCTGTATCGTTTGTCGTACGACAGAATGTGTATACCTGTTTCTTCATGATCATTGCACGCTGTGTGTCTATGCGTACGCTAGTGCACCCTAAAAAAACATGACCGAGTTAAAAGGGTGTCTTTTTTGTCCCACAACAAGAATCGTCATCTTTATTCCTTACCCGCGCTACCTTTCTTTAAAACTCAGCGCTGGTCACTTTACTATCAAGACTGCTATGTCACGCTCACAACGCGCCTGTCGTTCGGGGCCCTGAAAGTGGCAGGCGCGTGGCGATAATGCAAGGAAAATAACGCAAGATTAATGATTATTGTTGCGGAACAAAAAAGACGCCTTTTTTTTACTCACTATTTTCTCAGTGTACTCTTCCTTCATACCGAAGTAGTGGGAATGATGTGAAGACGTGAATTAATGTCTTCAAAGCAAATTAATCTTGTGGCGCGAAGAAGAAAAGGGCTATAGTGGAGACAGAGATGAATTTTTCTTTTCCTTCATTCTTTTTTTCTTCGAATTCGCAATTGGCCCTTTAAATCGTAATTAAATAACTGAAGTTCTTTTTAGTAATCAAGCGATGCAGAAAGTATCGCGCCAATTCACCTTATAATCGGCCAATCCCCCCCTTTGGGTACGAGCAATGTGCAAAGGAAACAACAGCATGCAGCAACAAAACACGACGAGCATAGGTGTGTGCAGAGTTCACCACTTAGAGGGGGGGGTAGAGGGGGGGGGGGCAGAGTGTCTCTCTTTTTCGTCTTCAGTGTCTCATTCGCGCTCTAGAAAATACATTTTCTATGAATCATCTAGCTTATTTCAATATTCTGAAAACCTTCCTCCTTGTCTCCGTAAGGCCATGGTAAACCTTGCTTTGTTACAGCGAGATATTTTGTACTCTGCGAGAGGTTGCAAAGAAGTGACTCTCACCCGTAGGGTAGCTTCATTGAGCGGGTAATAAAGCCAATAAAACATCTAGAAACTATCGTTTCACCTCAAAGTCATTAACCAGTGGAATGAACGTGGCTGTTAAGAAACGTGGATTGCTAATGGCCTTATGACAATCAATAACATTAACAAAAGCCAACTTTACTGGTGTAGTATCGCGAATCAGATGTGATAGGGCAGGACGGTAACCAACACGTTGTGAAAGGAGGCGCTCGGACGGGAAAATCAACGGCCAGGCCTGCCAAGCTATAACCCCACCTGCACCGATATGATCCCCATAGCCACCACCACCGTGAATCGACGGAAAAAGCCACATCAAAGATGATCTTCGTCGGGATTCTCTTTTTAGCCATTCCTTGTATAACGGAAATTTATACAGCACAAAACCATAAAGAAAGAAAAATAATAAAGCATGGACGAAAGCGAGATCAAGGGGATACAAAATAATTGTGTCGTGTGCATCTGGTCTCTCGTGTGCGCTTACTTGCGATGATAGACTTCCATCATTGGCGTAGCCAGGGGGTGGCACGGTACACCAGTCCTGTCCTCCCCCCTCTTCCCCGAAATTAAAGATGATGCTACCCCAACTTAAAAAAAAATCTGCCTACGCCTCCTGGCTTGCATGAAATATGTGTACCATTAATTGCATGCTCTGGCAGCAAATAACACGCACACGCACATGCACCACACACGCACACACGCACACACGCACACACACGCACACAGTGAAGAAACTCAACGACAAGCACAAGCGTGTTCCTTACTTTGTGTGAGTGTTATTTGCGGCCAGATCATATCATTAGGCAAGTACCAACTAGGCCAACATCAGTATTGTTACAATATGTGTACCAACTTGCCCGAATCCTCGTTACTGTGATAGGAATCATTTGTTTAGGCAACAAAAAGGAAAGCCGCTGAATTTCCAATTGTGTATTGAATTTTTTTAAATTTCGTTGTTAGCGCCTTCGAATACACTGTTTTCTATGTGAGCCAATATACATTAGACGAGTTTTCTTACATTTCGAGTAAATCCGTGTATGATCACGGCATCCTGAAAAAGAAAGTGTGTTTAATAAGAAGGAGAGGTCAGCCTGGAAAGCGGGTTTCTAGCCTGCTACTCCAGCGGCATCCTGAACTATAAGCTTGTGACCTTGGGGCGCTCTTAAAGAAAACACCACAGCCATTGCACCGCCATCGCGTGTGTGACATCTTCCACATCAACCCGCTCGTTGGCTTCTATCCACGTGCCGAACGTAAGCCAAGGTCTGCACGAAAGGAGAAAGGAAAAAGGATCGCAAAAAGTACTCACATTCAGTCCCAATTAGGCGAGGATTTGGGGAACCAATCTAATTGGACACGGGAGAACGCGCCCAAGTGCCGCTGATCGAGAGCCGAATAAAAGTACTCGTTACCCTCCACCCACAACCCCCTTATCTCAGTCCTCCCCTTTCTTCCTCCCCCCCCCCCCCAACCCTTCCCGTACTCCTGCCTTCAGTCGCCGTCGCCGTACCAGCCCCCAGCCCTTCACGTCTCTTCCCGAAAACCTTCCAGATTTGCGCGGTTGCTCCGTTTTCTTGTCAGTTGATCTCGCACGGAAGGACAGACGAGGCCCCTCCGTTCACCTTCTTCACTTCTTCCGCTGAACGCACAAGGAGTGCGTTCGACCGGCTGAAGGGTCTTCCATCCCCAACTGCCTTCCTTACATCCGCCCTTTCCCAGCCCTCCAGAAGCTGCCGAGGTTCTGAAACCCCGTTGAATCCACGTGAGGCCCCAAGTTAGGCCATCCCTGCTTCCCTTCTCGCATGCACCCGATGGTTCCTTTTGTTCGCTCGCCCGGTTTTGGTTTCGTTCTCTGCGTGCGTCCACGTTGCAGGGACGAGACGACGTCGACGACAATGACCCGTCGACGGTGACTGCGTGAGCATTCGGGCGAGACGGGAAGAAAGGGAACACCGGGACGGAGGGTTGGTTGGCTGGCTGGTTGGTTAGTTTCTCGTTTTTCCAGAGCACCTCTGGATGTATACGGAGTGATGTCTGAGCGTGCACCGTGCGTTTGTGAGGGTCGGGTTGCCCTCCGACGTCCAGCTTAAAAGTATGTACCCTATGTGCTGCGCTGTCAACCCCCGTCGACAAGCCTCCATAGCTTTTTGTGGGTGAGACGGGCCGTGTCAACGCTTTCCGGCGTGGTGCCTCTGTTTTATCGACCACCCGCGGTTGTGAGGGCACTCCCCCACCCACCTTAGTTTGTTTTTTTTTTCGTCGATCTCTGTGTAGCGGTTAGTTTTGGAGTCCAGTATGTCAGTCGGACGAACACTTTTGCGTTTCTGAAAAAGAACGGAGCTGTCGGAGAATTTATTTGGTGCACATATTAGAGATCTCGCGGCGAGCAACGGAAACAAAATGGTAGGTGTAACCTTAAGAGACAAGAAGAGAGCAGAGTGCATTAGGGAACAAACGGTGGTTGAAGGATATAATAGTTGAAATCAAGAAGAGAAAATGGACATGGGCCGGGCATGTAGCGCGTAGACAGTATAACCGCTGGTCATTCAGGGTAACTAACTGGATTCCCAGAGTAAGCAAGCGAGTTAGGGGGAGACAGGAGGTTAGGTGGGCAGATGAGATTAAGAAGTTCGTGGGTATAAATTGGCAGCAGCAAGCACAGGACCGGGTTAACTGGCGGAACATGGGAGAGGCCTTTGTCCTGCAGTGGGCGCAGTCAGGATGATGATGATAATGATGATTCGAGAGCTTTAAGCGCAAGTACGTATACGCACTCAAAGAAAGGCGAGCCATGCAGTGAAGTAATGGAGGAAAAGAGAACGCAAACAACTGCTGCGTTGTTTTTCTTTTAGTGCTTACGTGCTCGTGTGGTAAGTACGACTGTGCGTTTCTATCTATTCATACCTCAACTTGTCTTTCATGCTGCAAAGGTCTATCCAGGTCGGCTCCCGTTAGTAGGCTTCCATAAACATTTGTGCGAACAAGCTTGGACTCCATTTGATCGGACGGACGCTTTGCCCTGCTCATCATCATTCGCTCCGTGCATATATGCTGCAAACTTGGCAATGCCATCAATCCTCTTTAATCGTCAACTATACCAAAACTTTCGGGCGTTAAATCAATCATATCGATCAATCAAATCGAAACTGTACGAAAAATATGAATGTCATCTAGTGATATTGTTTTGAGGACATATACACGTAACGTCTTCTTTTGAGTAATTGTAAAAACTAGAGGTGGCTACATACACACTACATACGAACGGAGGAGGGAATGACCCACACTCAAGGAGCTTCTCCCCTATAGAAGAGCGATGGTTCTGCCTCGCAGTCGTCTTAGACAAGAGCAGAGTGGGCTTTGTGAATTTTGTGTAAATCTGCACATTTATCTGATTTTCTCACTGTCTGCAACACCGGAGGCACCGCAATCTTTGAGTTTTACTCTGCTTTCGTGATCTGCCCACCGCTGACCAAGCTACGATGGCGTGCGACGACTTTAGAAATTCCGGTGATCTGCGACGTCGCGATGGTGTTTTCACGTGGTGGTTTTTCGCATCACTCGCGTGGACGCCGAATCGAAACGCCGCCCAGTTTTCGCGTCTAAGGAGACATTTAAAGTTTACAAGCCAACGAGTTCAGAACTCTACTCGTCTAAGTTGCCAACCGAAGAACCACATTCAGACCACACTGCGACCTTTGCGGAGTTTGGGAGCAGAGCTAAAGGCGCGTCTCCAGAAAAGCTTAATTCCACAAGGCTCCGCAGCTATATACCTCGTTTGATTTGGTCCAATTAGCAGTGTGGTTGGGCTCAGATCCCAGATCTCAGGGGGGCTGGAGCTCAGACAACCTTGATTCTGTGGACAGCGAAAGGAAGGCCGCAGATCAAGTTCACCCTTACTGGACACCACGCGAGGTGTATAGTGTCGATCCGCGCTAAGCCTCGCGGTGTAATACGGTCGCCATGGGATCTGGGATAGCCAGATCAGTGTCCGCACTGTAGGAGATGTTCGCATTCAATTGCAGCTTACCCCACGGCGTGTTGCACTAGTTATTTGCGACTTCATTTTGTGGTTGTTGGCTGCCTTCCCTTTGTAACAGGCTGCTTGGTTTCTGGAACTTGCGGCTTTTCACATTTCTGATATAGGGCGGTATTTTCAGCACTACAGGCGGAAAATAAATGTATAGAAAAAAAATAAAGACAGAAAATTTGCAACGCCGTGAATCCTTGGTGCGTCGTGGTTTCTTCTCAGTCGAATCGAAGGCGAAACGAAAGCCGTCTTCTTCTTTGCCGATGTATCGAACTTCCCGCGCCCCACTCCGCAAGCTTTTTACATCTAGCGAGGTTTTGCAATGTCTGCAAGATCTGAGGCACGGTAACCTTTATGCATGTTCCCCTGCTTGGCATCGCCTCCAAGATCTTAGACACGGCAAGCTTTCTGCACGTCTTCTTGTTTTGCATTGCCTCCAAGATCGGAGACATGGCAAGCATTCGGCACCTCACCTTGCTTTGCATTGCCTCCGGCGTTTGACCCCACCTTTGACCAAGCGACATTCACTACTGATGACGTCACCGTGGGACCTGACGTTAAGTGGCGACTTTTCTGTCGTTTCGGCCCATGCATGCGCGCGTCCTCCCCACTAAGAAAAACTGGGGAAGAGCAGAGCCCCTCCCCCCCCCCCCACTTTTGATAGTGGTCACCTTTGCTGCACTCTGGGCAAACCAACAAGTATACGGTGAAGTGTGGCAGCTTGGGCTAGTTGGTATGACATGACGATAGTTACAGCGCGAGAACAAAACGACGACAAAGGTGACAAGAAGGACACGTATAGCGCTCGTTTCCTTCTTGTCTTTGTGTCGTCGTTCTATTCTCGCGCTATAATTATCGTCAAGTAAGGTCAAGTTTCCCGTCACAACAGTAATCACTAAATTATGTTCTTACGGGAGAATGAAAATGTTCTGGGGCAATGATACAACATAGTGTAATTTGGCCAACATTTCCTCTGTAAAGATTTTTCTTGTGGGCTCTTTGCGGTGCGGGTCGCCTATGCGACGGGTTCGCGTCTTGTGCTGTAGTATTGCAGAGCAGCGAAGTGCTAAACAAGTGATCTATAATATTACCTCACTTGTCCATGCTTTTATTATGCTGTGACTTGTTGAAGTTACGGATGGGAATGAGCAAACGCTTTCACCACGCTTTGTGTCCATGGGTTCTTTTCTATTTTTTCGTTTTTAAACACCGGCCAAAGCATTTGCTGCTTTCGGAAAATACTTTTTTTTTTTTCAGGAAGTATATATCGTCACCGCTTCTCTGTCAAAACTACGATTGCGAGACGATGAGTGCGACGAATTAATCTGGACGCGGAAATCGGGCTAATGGCGCCATTCATTAAAGTGTGATTGAACGTCGTGTTATCTAAGGAACCGAGTCGTGTCACCTCTGTGTATACAAATTCATATCAAAGTGTGAGCGCGTCGCTGAACTTCTCTCTCTCTCTTTCTCTCCACACACACACACACACAGATTATATATATATATATAAATATATATATATATATATATATATATATATATATATATATATATATATATATATATATATATATATATATATATATATTGTGGCATTTTCATCTGAGAATATAACCTCGCATTTCTCGAGGTCAATTGAGTGCTCTCCGTTTGTTGTTCCTCGGGTTTAGCTTGGTTCACTTTCGGCGCTTGCAAGCCTTTGTCCCGGTCCAAAAATGAAGTTCTGCCTACGTCAATGAATTCAAAGGAGAAAGCCTGTGCTCTCTGTGAAGTGCTTTGGTGCTGCATCCCTTGTGACACCTCATATATATATATATATATATATATATATATATATATATATATATATATATATATATATATATATATATATATATATATATATATATATATATATATCCGAGTAGGGGGTTTACCCTCCCCCCCCCTTACTCGTGGAAGAGTTGGCACACCACTGCACGTTCGCTGTACACCAAGCCTTGAGTCTCAGCTGAAGTATACTGCCCACGTAAGACGCTCTTGCTCTGCTAGTAAAAAAAAAAAGGCTAACGTTACCTCAGCATGTAACTTTTTTGCTTCTGACGAAAATAGGACGACTGGAGGATAAAGTGACCTCAGCGTACGTTACGCAGTTTGACGTGACGTTCACATATTGAGCGTAAAACCAGCGAACACATTGCGCTATACTTCTAGCAATAGGCACGAAACGTAAACGTTGGTGGCGTTGGAATCGCTATTCATTCTTAGGGACTGCAATCACAGCGTGAAATTCGTGGTATCTTTTCTATGTCCAACCCATTAGTTTTTGTCAACTCGGCCTCATCAAGTGTGAAGCCTTTATATGCTATCCCATAGTATAGAGTACGCAGTACTCTAAACCGGTAATCACTTTTTCTAAAGACACTGTGAGACCTGTGGGACGGCTTTATGCTGTCTTGTAGCAGAGTACCTAGTACTCTAAATCGTTAACCACTTCTTCTAAATACAAATGTGTAGCCGCGCGGTCCATTTTATACCTTTTAGGACGGCTTTCTGCTCTTCCATATTCGCGACTCCAGCAATTCATGCGGCACCTAGCAGCAATATATGGAAGCTGCGTACTGAGGTCCATACAGACCAAGTTCTATAGTCGTATACGGTAGGAACACGGTAGGACCGTGCCATCCGTGAAGAAAAACGAACGGTTAAGCAGACTTCTTTTTTCCAGGTGAGGCACCAGTGTTAACTTGTTAACTCGAACCTAATAAATGACCATCGTATCCAGTGACTGCATGTCGCAGCGGCGCCCGAAGTATGTAAACGAATTTCGCAGAGATGCGGTGTGCCATGTGCATTACATACACAACGCGACCACTTCAAGAACGCCGCTCGCGCTTGTGGGACCACTGGTGCCGACTAAAATAAGACGATTCACGTCAAACACCCATCCCCCTTCAACAAAGCAGCGCGAACTGCAATCTCACTATTTGTGAGATTGCAGTAGAGAGATGAGTTGTGAGATTGCAAATATTGAGAAAACTCAATATTTGTGTTAGCGACAGCGCACGTGGTGACCTCCGTGAATCCGCCATGCTGCAACTCCGCAGTGCCCTTTCATGTTCATTTGAGTTGCGAATAGTAGAGTACCAAATACTCTAAATCGTTAAACACTTTTTCTGAATAGTACATGATTCTTCATGAGTTCCGTGACAGCTTATTACTCTCCCCTAGTAGGGTATATTCATAGTGCTATAAAGCATTAACAATTTATTCTGAAGATACTTTTTCTTCTCCGAAGGCGGAGAGCATGTACTATAGCGTAAGCCGCGCACATGTGAGAATTGCGTGGGTAATATGATCGCCTCCATGGCAATTCGATCGCTTGGATAGCGACATACCACAGCGGATGTGGCTCTGATCAGCAACTTTGGTCTTACTCAGGGATATATGAGCGCGCTATGTCGCAAAACTCAAACACATTTAAAAATGTCGACCTTCAGCCGCTTCAGTGGCGGGCAACGTGGTGACATAAAATTAAGGACACTTGGTAGATTGCAAACTGTGTTCGTAGAAACCCCAAGGCCATTCGTCTCCCTATGCCTTTTCTTTTTGCTTACAGTCGCAGTAGAATGACACACGAACGGCATGTGGGTGCGTTTTATTATTGTTATTTTTTAATGTTTTACCTGAATTGCAGTGAGACGCGAGACTGTAATCCGCCCCCGTTTCACATGCGTTCGTATTCTGGCTCTTTGGGCATGCATCGTGCAGATGTCATCCGTGTTCCAGCGCTCATAAAGCTCGTCAATCCTCCCGCATGAGGAGGAGGTGGCACAGCTGGCTCCGCGTCAGGTTTGCCGCACGGGCACCGGTCACCGCGAGTAATTGACATTAAACGTTCTCGCCTTGAAATTCGTTTCCTACACTGTGATGAACGGACGATCAGTTGCTGGTCATTTTTTCTCGCGAAAAACTTGTCAACATGTGCTCGTAGTGGTGTTGGTGGTGGAGGTACGTAATAGGTGATGGGTTTAGAACACTTTAAAAGCTTGTGGATTTGTGCTTGCTCGTACGCTATTATGGCGAAAAACAGTGTGACATAACGGAGACAAGAACGACCAAACAGGGCCAGCCATGGCCTCAGAGATTGCGCGCTAGTGAACAATCTCGCATGCTCCCTTAGCCTTTCATTGACGCAAAGTGTGCCAGAATTATAATGTACGAACAAGCCCAACTCTCCCCTTTAACTATGTACCTTCGTTAGCTTAAATATCCGTTGGTTTCATTACGTTGTGTCCGATCTATCAGTGATACCCCCTTCTTTTTTTGTTCATATATAATAGGTGCTTTACATGTCAACAGCTTGTGTCTGGCTGTAAGCCAGGGAGAGTATAATGTAGAAACGAAACATGTCCCAATATATCCTTTAGGGTTCCCATGCTGTTACACATCCGGGAAAGGACAGAGCTTTCAGAGCGACGCCTCTACCACAAGAGCTCAGACGGAATGTATGCGCGGGTACACAATGAACATGCCCGTAGGCTAAGCTGTACGTAAGAATCGGCGGGAGCCCAGCTCCAAATCATTCTTCCGCTCTCCCTCGTCCCTTCCTCGACCGCTGTTGAAGCGTATCCCCGCTTGGGGAGCACGTTAAAAACCATTTTTCTGGTCCACTGGCGTTGAAAGTGTATCAACTGCCGGGGCAATGTATCCAAAACTGCCTCTTGTGTTACACCCAGAACTCGTACGCAGCCGTGCCGTCAGTACGAAAACAAAAAATGAAAAAGACGTGAAGAGGAGCTGAAGGTTTGGGATGTGGGGAAGAAACGGGAGAGGGCCCTCGGGGTAACTTGCGAAGAATGACGGAGGAAATAAAAAGAAAAAAAATGGTGGGTGGTGGCGCGGGAAGAAAAAGGGTGGAGGGGGATGAGGGCTGGCAGGCAGGCAGGCAGGCAGCGCCGTCTGGTGTGTGGTTTCATGGGGTGAGGGGAGCTTCTGGGACTGCGTGTGGCGCGACATCTAGCGGTCAAGTGTAGCGTGAAGAGACGCGCTGTGACAGGCGACCGACCGGAATGAAGGAGCAAGTCGTCTGCTGTACAGTTCGTCGCCATTGTGCGCGTGCGTATGTAGTGTGTGTATGCACGCGCACCAAAACTTGTATAGGGAAGATATATGCTGCGAGTTGAGCCTTGCGCGTGGTGGTCGTTTGATGCTGCCCTCTGGCGCTGCACGCTCATCTTGCCCACAGCATATAGCGCGGGTAAATGTACGTGCGGTGATCGCAGTGCAGGTTTGTGAAGCACATGAGTGGCTCTTGAAGGGAAGTTGATACCCGCTCAGTAGCGGGATAGCCTGACAGGCACTGAGGGGTTCTATAGCTGCGTGCTCATTTTCTGTTTTTTTTCCTACTTGTGGAACCAACTTCGAAACGCTGTTAGCGGTGGGAGTTGACCCAGAAAACGGAGTTACGATTGTTTCCAAACCCATTAAACTGCAAGAGGACAAAGTTTACGGGCCGTGGAGGAAAGAATGCTGGTAGCTTTTGAATAATGCGAGAAGTCAAAATGACCCACGGTCATAAAAGCCTAGTATAGGCATGCAGTTGCCTGTTGCCGAAACAGGTGCTATTTCTCAACTATTCTTTTCACATCCTTGGCACCTCTCCATGGCTGCGTCAAATCCGAGACCACTTACTCATGTGCTGCGCCTGATGTACAGAGCATGATGAGCGTTATCGAAATGTGCGCATTGAAACTTACACGATCGAATTTGGTAGCTGCTTTTTTTTTCTTACCTTATTTACGCATTCCCGCATCTCTCATAGCAAAGAGTAACATGGCATCATAAAAATAGGCTATAACAAATATAGAAACAGAAGAGACGAAAAATTCGTCAATATGGTGTGTGGGCTGGAGCTGGTGTTTCTACAAGTGGACTTGTCTTTTTCAAGGCTGCAACGTCGATGTTTTGCCACGCAACCTCGAAGAAGAAAAGCCCGATTATCGGAATTGAGCCTCGGCTGAAGGTCACCAATCTTTGTTTACGAGTTTTCATTCATCGCAAGCCTCTATTTTCCCCTCAACTTGTACTTTTATATACGGCTTCCACTGACATCATTAGGACCACCATCTTAAACGAATATCAGCGCGACAAAAACGGGGACGATAAAATAAAAGGCAGACTGCAGCGCTGACTTGCACCTGCGTTTTATTACAAAAGATAAGCACAACAAATAACAACTGGAAAACCTAAGAAACTAAAAGAAACACACATGTCACATGCTCAGTGAGACAAAACACAACAAAAAGCTGATGAGACGTGCGAGCTATGTGTGAGGTAGGATACCTCTGCGTTTGATAGCGCAATTGGAAAAACACCGTGGTGAGGCAACATGGAAGACCACCATGTCGGTGCACCGCACGGCACATGTAAGGCTGGGGACGTTACACGTGTTAATGTTATCATTACGTCACTTGCACGTACTCTTGTTGACCCACAGGGGCCAATAAAACTGTGGCCTCATCGATATCACATTTAAGCAGGTGAAGCGCGACCTAATTATGCTGCCTGTGTGTTATGAAGACCTCCAAGCCGGTGAACCAAACGCTGTAGATGCGACCATGACGTCACATGCAAGCGATCCATATAACACAAAAAATACCCTTACAAAACTTATTAGCCTAATAAAGATGACATCATACAGTGTGTGGCGTGTACATTAAAGGAGGAAAAATCCAACAAAGTCTAGCTGTTTTCGCAAATAATCAATGCCGAAGCTTTATATACGAACCATGAAGCTTCGCGACTCAAGCGCAAGTTATCTTTCTGAGTAATGTATTTTTTTTCCTTTTTGCTTCTTGGTGTAACCCTGCAGTACTCTTCGAGAAGCACTTGCGAATATGTGACGTAATATCGTGTAAAACGTGACGTCACCACTCAGTCACATTGGTTGTATACGTTGCAATGTGAATATAACGGCGGATATTTTTTTTTTATTGCGTCGGTCATGTGACGCTTTCGCATTTATGAACATTTCTTCCATTGCAGTTTAAGTAGTGGTACTGCACAACTTCGCTCGTTATCCACTTTCTCAGGGCTGGAATCGCGAGGAAACTGTTGTAAGATGTTTTTCTTTATTTGGTTGTTCCTATATATATAAATATATAGTGTGATCGGACACACGCGATATACTTCAGACCCAGGTAACGTCAGTAACCGCAAAAACAGGTCACGTTAAAACTTATACTATCGTAAGTGCAACGCTGGCTGTACGCTGAACTCGGAGGTGCAACCGATAGTGAAGAGACTTCAGAAAAAAGCAGAACGACTAAATATCGAGCCTTCCGATTCGGGATTGGTAATTTCTATACATGCTTCTCCCTTTTTAGTGACACGAAGTTGGCACACTGATGTTCCACAGGCCCGGTCATTATCAGTCGGCTAAAACAGAAAAGGAAAATGTCTTCGCGAACAATGGAACATAACGTGACATACAAATATAACATTGTACGTACAGTGAGCATACCTGGAACGCCGAGCTTGGCATGTGAGTGCTGAAAAGATACAGGTCAAAGGTCGGTAACCAAATATGAATATAGTTGCAGTGTCTTGTATAGTGCATACGAAAGCTCAAGTTGTTGACGAAACGTTTCGCTTCTCCTTGTCTGCAGAACCTCGTGAAATCTACAAATGGTTCACTTAGGCAGTAGACTTCATGGAGCAGTCAGTAAAAGAAGAATACTTCTGGCATCTGGTGTAGAACAAACTGGGCCTGCAGGCCGTCTACCTACCACGAATCCCTTAAACAATGCCTCCGCGCTCGAAATTCGGGCCCCACTCGGATCAAAATATGGCACACGCCGGCGTTCGCAACGCACCACCTAAAGCGTGCGCGGAAACGATGAAGAAAAAGGGAGGCCAGCACTCGCAGATAGCACCCCGTTGCATGTTCGGAAACACCATTTCGGGAGAAGATTTAGGGAAAGAAGGGACGCCCCCCTCCTCTGCCTTCGCGCTCTTCCCCGCTTTCCTCCCCCTCCCTAGCCACCCGTCTTTCCCCACTCGACCAAAATCACTCCCACTAAATCAATGTTCCGCGGCTAATGCGTGCCACGCTCCTACGTGGGTGACGGGGAAAAAAAGGAGAGCGTTTGGCCGGGTGCAAACGGTGCTACTTGCCTGTGCCTTTCCTTTGTTTTCCTTTTTTTGTTCCCTTTTCCTATTCCCCCGACGCCGCTGAGTAGGGGGGTCGAGTCGGAGGCTAGCGAAGAGAGTTGGTGGGAATATTTGTAGGAAATGAGGAAAAGAGCGGGCACAGGAACGGGGAATCGCTTCTCCCCCTCCCTTCAACGCCCCACCCCACTTTCCCGCCGGCGATTAAATAATCGCCTCGAAACACGTCATTGAGGCAGAGCCCTTCAATTAACCGCGGCATTTTGCGCGTGGCGTCGTCGGTTTTAGAGTTCCCTTCCACCCATTTTCCTCGCGTCAGCAGTGCTTTAGCCGCGATGGTTGCAGACACGCAGTCCTTGAACCTGGCAAAAGGGTGAGCGTTGCTTTAAAACAATGGCTGCGGATGAGGCGCCCCATGCATGGGCAGTCTAGCGATTGTCGACATGCTCGCCGACGTTGTTTCAGGGTCAGTCGTTTTGTATGCGAGGATAATAATAATAATAATAATAATAATAATTTATGAGTCTCAGTGCCCTAAAACCAAGATATGGACATGAGAAACGCCGTGATGGAGGGCTTCAGAAATTGCGATCACCCGGTGTTCTTCTTTAACATGCACCTTATAAATCGAAATACACGGGCCTCGGAAAATTCTTGCCTACATCGAAAAACCCAGCCGCCATCGCTGGAATCCAGTCCCGCGACTGGCTGGTCAGCAGTTGAACACCACAACCACTAGTCCACCTTGGCAAGAGAACGCGAAGATATTAAGTGAAACTCTAATAACTTAGCAAATTGAGCTAGTTAGAACATACTCATGACGGTCAGCGCAAAAAAAAAAATGTTGGACACGAAAAACAAGAAAGTACACGAGAGAATCGCTGGTGTCGTGTAGTTCCTTGCTCGTGTTTTTTTTTTTTTTTTTGTCCTTTTCTGCGCGGACTGTCGTGAGAAACTGTATTAAACCTACAGACTTCGGCAGCGTGGAATAACGCGGTGCCGGCGAGCGCGCAGCAGTGCGGCCCTTGAAGGTTCACGGGTTCCATCCTGACCTTTTATGCCGGTGATTGATTGATTGATATGTGAGGTTTAACGTCCCAAAACCACTATATGATTATGAGAGACGCCGTAGTGGAAGGCTCTGGAAATTTAGACCACCTGGGGTTCTTTAACGTGCACCCGAATCTGAGCACACGGGCCTACAACATTTCCGCCTCCATCGGAAATGCAGCCGCCGCAGCCGGGATTCAAACCCGCGCCCTGCGGGTCAGCAGCCGAGTACCTTAGCCACTAGACCACCGCGGCAGGGCGTTTTATGCCGGTGACTGCGGGCCGCTTCTTGTTGCCGCTCTTCGTTATATCGCGGATTTGAATGCACGTTGTTGTCCGTGGGGAACTGACGTGTTCCGCTGCTTGTGCGAGCGTGCATGGATAACGGTCAGGTTCCCGGCGTGGAGGAGGGAAAGAGTTTGGAGAGTGCATTGCGCCATGAGAAAGAAAGGTCGTACACCGGCCACACGGATGGAAAACTTCACGGTTTTCCCGTTAGGGAAAGTGCTCTCTAATATTCACATTACCATGCATTCGCAATCATCCGGTCTCCGTCGGTAGGCAGGCGTTACAGCGCGATGGCGAAAAACTGAAGAAGTTACGTGCTGGCATGGTGATTTCCACATTGCTTCCTAAAATGAACTTTCACTGAGTGTGGCGCTGCGATCGTTCGGCCATCAAGGGAATGATGGGTAGTACGGGAAATTGCCTATAGTCTTCGGGCTTGTATAGGCTTTCAACGAACTTGTGGCTTTGTTTATTGCTGCGTTTTGGTTTTGGTTCGAATAACAGAATGGACCTGTGCGAAGTTCATGGCCCGATTTTAATCGGCGATACTAAAGAGGTCAATGTGGTGAAGTGAAACTGCTGCTCATTTGCCGATTGTCGTCCCATGACAACGTAGCTCGAAGCCACGCCAAGCCAGTCGGAGCCGAAAGTGTAAAGATCAAATTTCTGTATTACCCATCGTTTCCGTGCTCTCTGAAGCACCCTACGTACGTTGCAGTTCCCATAGACATTAGCGCCAGAGTTACCTTTAGTGTATTCATAAGAAACTCTGGTGGTTTCATCACGTAAGCGAAGTGATGGCGGCAGGTCCTATAACGTCGGCGGATGTAGATATCGGCACACTCGTTTCTTCGCATTCAGTGCAATTAGAAAAGTATGTGCGCGCCTACATGTAAATCCTATGCGTGAACAAAAAATCGAGAACGATGGAAATAAAATAAATAACAATAAAACTTAAAGTCAGATTGGGGATCGAACCTGGGTCGTTGCGTGACAAGTGGATGTTTTACCTTGCAGTGAAGTTGACACATGCTTTGCAAACACGCGCGTCCTCTATCAACGCTTCCTAGAAACATTATGCCTGGAACGTGCACCGCGAACGTGCTGCCATACCCTCTAATTTTACCCTCCTCCTTCGGCACGAAGGCGAGCGTCTCCGACGGTCGCCCCCTGCGAACACAGAAGTGCTCCCACAGTTGCCTCCGATCAGCCGTGATGTGAGGTGACAGAGCGGTTCGGTTATGTCACGTGACTGAGTTCTACTGAGGCGAGCGGTCTCACGCGGCGGCCGGTCGCAACACAAGGCAAGAGGCGTGGCCTCCGAGATTGCGCGCTGGCAGGAGGCTCCCAATTGAAAAGAGAGCGACGTTCCAGGCATAGTTTTTCTAGGAGGCGTTGCCTTTATACATGCTTCACAATACAACATGAAATATTGCAGTACTAATGCTTGGTACACGTGTCCATTGAAATCTGGTGTCATAACATGTGATTGCCCTAATGGCTTCGTGGTTTAAAGGCGCTAACCCACTACAAAAGGCCCATACGCTACTGCGCCTGCTTTCTTAAGCCCACGTACTGTGTGAATGGCCAGTTGAAAAAGTTGTCGTGCACGAAGTGTTTTAAGTACGCACTCGGAACAGAACATCGCTCTCACGTTCAACTTCTAAAGGCAAAGCTTTAGGGTCCACTGATTTTTTTTGTTGTTGTTGTTTGCGTGATGCACAAATACGCAACGTACGTATAAAGTAATGCGGGGCCTTTTTACGGCTTGTTATCACCGATCTAAATCGTCGCCCACTGCATTAAAAACAGTGATTGGATCCGTTGCCTGAACTTCAGATATTTGTACTTTTCTACGCCTTCCGTCTTATGCTCGGCATGTTCTGAATTTCTCACATAGATTAACGCAAACTGGAATGAGACAAAGACTCTGCAGTGTCCTCAGACACTGTGTGAAAAACAGGCAACATCATTATTTACATATGCATACAATACTGAGCATACTCCATATATTTCAAACCGATATCATATTCCTTTTATTCATTATATAGTTTCATGATCTAGCAGACTCATAAGGATGCACTGGCTTCACTTCCCACCCACCCCTATCCCCACCGCCTCCCCTTGCCGATGTAGCGGAGTCACCTGCTGGGAAAGGGGGATGAAAAGGGCTAAGCGTCCGGACAGGGCTAAACCAAGCGGAATGTCGAAGGAGACGCAGCTCAACACAAGCAGTATTGCACCAGTTGTCCACTGCCTCGCTGCTTGTTTACACAGGCGCGCACGAACGAACAACGCTACTGAAGCATGTAAAGGATCACGAGGAAAAGCGGGGGGAGGGGAGGGGGGTTGCTTCGGGTTGGAAAGGTTCGAAGGGGTTGTTGTCCACGCTCTGAACGACGCGTTCTTGAGACCTTGACAGGCGACGTGGCACCCTGCTGCTCTTTGGCTGTGTATACACGACGCGTCTCCCGGAGCCTTGGCAAAACACGGACTGCAGGTCGTGGGTTCGCTTTTTGTCGTTTGCAGGAGCAGTGCACTTTTGTTGGCGCATGTGCCCGTGGGCAAAGTGGTGTTCTACGCCTACGTAAGAAAGGGAGCGTTAAGGTTTTGTTTTTGCTTGTTAAATAACATTTATTTGTTTAGTAAAAATGTTTAGAGATTTTAGAGTACTAAGTACTTCTACTGCTATGGAAGATGTCTAGCAAAAAAGGAGAGTTAAATAAATCGAAAAACAAGATGGGACAACTAGGTTTAATTGGGGTTGTTACTTGTAATATAGATATAAGTGTGAATAAATTAAAGTGGATAAAAAGGCAGTGTGCCACCGGTATAGGGACCGAACCTAGAACCTTCCGATAACGCGTAGTTCAAATAGTCGATCGAAACCCCGATTTTCTTTTTTCGTGTTTTCGCGTCAACCAAGCGTCCCATAGCGGCAAAGTGTGGTGGCTTCGTAATTATTAGAGTAATTTACTATTATAAATTTTTAGTGCCCCTTTAATGCGTTTCTCTCACAATGTGGCTTTTTGCGCCTAGCAAGCATATATAGGGAGCCTTCATGTGCGCGCGTTTCAAGACGCGCGCATATGAAGGCTCTCTAAGCAAGGTGTCTGGCCACCGATTGTATAACCTGATGCACAAGCGTGTGCAGCCACGTGCAACTTGATGCACAACCTTCACGTGCAGGATGCTTTCGCTTTCATGTTACAATGCAGAACGCTCAAACATGAGGGATAAACACATTTTTTTAATTTATTACAATCGTTGGCATTTAACGACCCAAAACCATCACATGACTATCAGAGGCGCCGTAGTGGAGTGCTCCGGAAATTTCAACCACCTGCGGGTTTCTTTAACGTGCGCCTACATTGAAGTACATGGGCCTCCGTTATTTTTGCCTCCATTGAAAAAGCAGCGGCCGCAGCCACAATTCGATCTCGCTACCTGCGGGTTAGCACATTGTCCACTAGATCACTGCGGTGAGTTTGCTTATTTATTTATTTCTCCTAGCTGCTATCTTTACGTCTAGTAGAACGCACACCAGACGACGACGACGAAAGTTTGGTGGCTGTGTGGAATTATCTTTATGAAACTAAAACACTAGCTCGCTAACATGTATGTTATCATTCTGTGTCGACGCATGTATAAGTTTATTTTATTAAAAAAAGGATGTTGATTCATTTAACTTTTTATAACTATTACTATTACTATTACTATTATAAAAAGCATCATATTTTAATCACTTTAGTCAGTGAGCATCAAAACTTCATTCAAAATTTGCTGTTTTTTTTCTATCACCTCCATTGTTCTCAAATTTCATAACCTTATCAGAAAACTTAGTTCTTGGCCAATCCCTCACAGTGAGCGAGATCCACAGTAGGAGAGCAAGAAGAAGACAAGCGATGGACCAGGGGCAGTCAACACGATTCGAAGGGCAAAGCAATCTTTTCTGTCTCAGACGACTGCATTCTTTTTTTTTTTTCGCACTGCTGTTAAAGAACCCCAGGCGGTCAAAATTTCCGGAGCCATCCACTACGGCCTCTCTCATAATCATATGGTAGTTTTTGGACGTTACACCCCACATATCAATCTTTTTCGCACTGCAGTCGTGTCCCTCTAATGCTGTAAATGTATCGGCTCAACAATACTTGCAGTTCATTTTTCGTGAAGGTACCACCAGGCCAAAAGAATTATTCTCTCTATTGATAATGAAACACATACTTTTGTTTACCCGCCACGGTGGTTCAGTGGCTAAGCAACTTGGTTGTGGACGCCCAGGTTGTGGAATGGAGGCGGAAATGCTACAGGGCTGTATGCTCAGATTTATAGCGCACGTTAAAGAACCCCAAGTGGTCGAAATTTCCTGAGTCGTTCACTACGGCGTTTGTCACAATTATGTCTTGGTTTTGTTACGTAGAAGCCCAGATATTATTATTGTTATTCATATAGACATTAGGAGAGTTCATTTGACCTTGCTCAAACAAATAGCGATTCTCCCTCCCCTCTCCCTTTGGTTTTCGGTGTAAAGTTAGCATAGCATTAAGCGGTATATAAGCTGCCTGCAGTTGCTGGTTAACTCTCTTCTATAAAAATTGGCCAAGCTATTTCTTTCTCCGCGATATGCGCAATTCAAAGAATGCGGCTGTCAGGAATAATCGGCACAGTTTCGCTGTAAGTTGGTTGCTGCAGAGCTACTGATTCTCAGAGAGCTTCTCTTGATAATGCTGCAAAGCAGAATGAATGATAGCACCGGAATGTATGCGTGGATAACTATGGTAAACGAAACATAAACAATAAAATTACTTCACTACAGTTCGTTCGGTTAACTACAGCTAACTTCTGATAACCGCAATATCTGAAAGTTGTTCGTGCGTGCTTGGGGGACGGTAACAGCGAAAACACTCGACGATAAACAGCAGCACATTTTGTGAAGGCGTCTTGCCTCTCTCATAACCGAACCGTGACGATAGTTAGAGCGCGACAACAAACCGACGACACGGAGACAAGAAGGACACGAAAGACACTTCTTGTCTCTGTGTCGTCGTTCTGTTCTCGCGCTGTAACTATCGTCATGCCATACCAACTAGCCCAAGCTGCCACACTTTGAACCGTGGCAATCGTTTTCGACGAATTTTCTAAGCTTCTGGACCCTTACGGCCGTCACCATTGCTTTTTTTCTTGCGAACAAGGAACGCGCTGGTGAAGCTTACCGACTTCGTTTTGTCCGGTTCTCTTATCTTCTGAATCGTTTCCGTTGTTTCGTCAAACCGACTACAAGCAACTACAAGGGGCAACCACCACACTGTATATACGGTCGCGATGCGTGCCCTGTACGTTGTTCATGTGCGATGGATCTTCGTTTACGATAAGAGCTATTCGTTGACGCGGAAGGGTTGCTTGCCGTCGAGTGCAGTGAAGCTGACATGTCTCCCATTTCGGCTCGACTGACCCCCGTCGTGGGCGGTCAGCGCGCTGTGCGTTTGGCTATGCACGGAAGAAAGCGGTGTGGACCTGGTGGATTAGCCCCGTTTAACGATCCGTGGTTCAAACGCACGAAGAAACAGACAGACAGACGAACAAGCAAACTATCCCTATACGGTGTTGTTTCTTTTCGGTCGTTTTCGTTGATCGCCAAGCCCCTGTACCAGTTCCTTCCGTAGGCAGACGCGAGCTTCAACTGTCCTTTTCCTCAAGGAATGACATTGTGCAGAGGTCTTCAACACGTGGCTCATGGCTTTAGAAGAAATAAAACATTTTTGACTTTGCTATACCTTAGGAGCACTTGCGTTATGCTATACTCACATACCTATATAATAGTAACGCTTTGTTTGGATAAGCTACAGAAGCGGGACCTCCGGCACTCTATCCACGACGCATCCTATATGTGGCAGAGTTGCCAGAGCCGCTTATAGTAAGAGAATATGGGCTTCTGTGTTTACCGAGTTGCTCGTAAAATTTCCCAGACGCTTGCGCGTTTTACTGGCCTTTTCTTGCGAAATATAGTTGTTTCAGTGATCACCACGTTCGCCAATAGCACGTTTGTCGTTCACTATTGTAGCGCGTTTGTCGATGACTTCGAGCTACAGTTGAGTGTTGAAATCACTCATGCGTTGGGCGACTCAGCATGTAACGTTAATCACCCACTGGCAAAGGTTCGTTCAACCATATAGAGGCTTCCCTCGATACAGTCTTCAAACGTAAATATGTACTTTCGTTCGTACTTACGCATATTTTCGCTGTAGAAATTAATGAAATAGATTTTTTTTCATGGTGCTTTTTACGAGCGCATGACAGGCAAGATAGACAGATCACACCAACGAGCACTCGAGTCACCTTCGTATCAGAGTGATATTTTTTAGTAAAATTGAAGTTATTTTCATAATAGCAAGTTAAGTTCTCGTTCTTTTGGGCGGACTTTTTTGTGATTATTATTTGGTTTTTTAGCACGCTAGCATTAGGACACTCTGCGGCGTGGATCGAACCGTGCAGCAAAATCTCTATACAGTGAACTCCCGGTTTACGAACTTTGTTTTAACGAATATTTCAAAACAACGAACTTTTGGATAACTGAATGCAGGAACAGCGCAACCTAGAAGTAGTTACTTCGTAACTACGGAAGCGAAAAAAAACAAGGACAGAAAAGAGCGCTGACTTTCAACCTCAAGGTTGAAAGTCAGCGCTCTTTTCTGTCCTTGTTTTTTTTTTTCGCTTCCGTAGTTACGAAGTAACTACTTCCAGGTTGCGCTGTTCCTGCATTCAGTTATGTCCTACCAACTTGCCCAAGTTTCCACGCTTCATAACTGCTTTAGGATAACACCCGGCGATATTTTCCTATAGCTTCTGTGCAAAAACCTTTTAGTTAAACGAACTCGCGAATGGTCGATATTTCAGTTGAGCGAGCTTGATCAGGGGACCCGGGCTCAAGGTTTGCGCCCTGCAGCACTGGCGTAGCCGAAGCGTGCCACCGACAAACCGCCTATGGCCCCGCCGCGGTGGTCTAGTGGCTAAGGTACTCGGCTGCTGACCCGCAGGTCGCGGGTTCGATTCCCGGCTGCGGCGGCTGCATTTCCGACGGAGGCGGAAATGTTGTAGGCCCGTGTACTCAGATTTGGGTGCACGTTAAAGAACCCCAGGTGGTCAAAATTTCCGGAGCCCTCCACTACGGCGTCTCTCATAATCAAATGGTGGTTTTGGGACGTTAAACCCCACAAATCAATCAATCAACCGCCTATCCATCGGCAGCGGTGCAACGTCGCTTCCGCATGTGGCGCCGCAACGCGGCAGACGAAAACTACTAACCCGTGCGCTTCAGTAGCTCCGCAGAATTTTTAGCCTTGGAAATTGTTTGAAATGTTCATTTGGAACTGAAGGAAGGGTACGGCCAACGCCGACTAAATTTCAAGGCCGAAAGGCTGCCGCAGTGACGTCAGAGGGTGGGGGCCCAGTTGCCCAACTGAGCATGTTCAGTAAGACTTTTTTTTTTCCACATCTTTTATTCGGCCCAATCTAGCCGCAGCAGCTGCGAGAGCGGGAGCGTTGCTTCTCCTAAAACGTGAACGAAACGCGGGCTTCCCGCCGCGTTCGCGGCGTAACTGGGCCCCCACCCTCTGACGTCACTGCGGCAGCCTTTCGGCCTTGAAATTTAGTCGGCGTTGGTACGACGAAGACGTTATAATGGCTGAGGCAGGTACAAATACTCTCAATTTTCAAGCAAGGCTGCAGAATATCGCACAAGGTTGCTAGACTCCGTTTCACAGCCGCAAGTTGTGCGGAGGCAGCACACAGACGTAGACTTTTTCTTGACCTGGATTATTTAGGAACAACATCTATTGTCATTTCTTCTTTTGGACAGACTGACCCAGTCTATCAGAAATTCAGAAGGAGAGGGACCTATATAGGCACCCCACTGTCTTCGGGCCTAATTGTAAGTTCAAGCTATTCGTTAATTGTCTGTTCATACCTCAGTTTACAGTCTGGGGAGAAATATATTTTTCTTTATTCAGGGCAAGTCTTGTGAACAAAGATCATTCTGAAAGGCATTTGTGTGACAGTGGACAAATAAGAGGCTTGCGATAACGAGTACATAATACTATGAGAACTGCTTTCGTACAACTCAATCGGGCGCCTTTCGTAACTCGATTCTATAGCGACGGATGTCTCGAAGATGTGAAAACGTCGCAGTCAATCCATCGCCGAAATCAATCTTCCCTGGGAGCCGCCGGTAGCACCCCTTGCAGCGAGTACGTGCGGCATATTAATGAACCACCACGGAGTGAGCTGCAACCGTGGCGCCACCAGCTGTGGAATTCGAAGCATTTTGTGGTTTCATCGAAGAACCTGTGGGAAACTCGGAACGAAGGGAAACCTTGAAAAGGTGCTGACACAAAAGTTTTCGGTCGTCGTTTTTCTACTACAAGTGAAGACCATGCCATCAATAGATGAGAAATTGGGCTTTTATGCAGGCTTGCGCTCTGAAAAAAAATAAATTAATTACCTCGTGGTCTTAAAAGCTAGTCTTGTTGTCTACTGTAGTCTTCTCAACTGCAGGCCTGGTTCCGCTTCTCGGTGCATGCCTAAATCATGTCGCGCGAAAAGGGATGTGTTTGCCGGTTATATTAGCCGTTTGAAACTGTTCTATACAGTGTGCCTGCAGAGAACTCTTCCGAAGTACCCATACTACACAAATTCTTTTTTTCTTTGGGCGAACCATCGAATGTACATGTTCTTTCAACGTCATCTCATATCTTTGTTCACGTAAATGACGTATGTTTTGTCATCATCGTTATTGTATGTCTAAGAACAAAATATTCTGTTGCATGTTATTGATGTTTGTGACAATGAATTTTTCTAAACAGGCTCTATCAGCAGTTGGTGAAAGCGTATACTTTGTCTTTTGTTATGTGGAACTACTCGTCGTTAACTCGTTCAGTGCGTAATTTTTGTCAACACGGCCTCATCAAGTGTGAGGCACACGGGACGGCTTTAAGCTCTCACATAATAGAGTACCTAGTACTCTATATCGTTACCCATTTTTTTCCTAAACACCAAGTACTAAAACACTCTCTTTGAGTCCTTAGGAACACGTTAACGTACGCAGCTGTTCCCATTGTTGTTGCCGTTGCTGCTGATGACGATAAAACTTGTAGGAGTGCCCTGTAATGGGCGGCCCTTTAAACCTTTCACTCGTTCTGCTATCCACACGTCTTCACGCCTGCATGGAGCGATTCTAAGCTTCTGCAAAGCGGTGACACATGCGTGCAGAACACTCCTCGCATTTCAGGATCATTCGCTGTCTTTTCGGTTGCAGTATACCAAGCAATGGCACGGCTCTGTCGCAGAATACCTACTTGCCACTTTGAAAGCCCTTAGTTTCATTCCCACATATTTACTTGCACCTACTTCGAATTTTCGCCCACGGACAATTTTTCAAATATTACCCACGATGCCGACAACGGAATTTCTGCGAAACGAGCTCTATAATACTTAGAAGTATTATACTTAGAAGTATATTTTCTTTGTTTTTTTTTTTTTGCTCGCGTCCATGTAATCTTCTGTGCTATGCTGGTATCAGGATGTTTCGTAGGCATGTATATATATGTTTTTATTACACCGTATTTGGTATTGTAATGTTAGCTTATGGTCTTTATTGTTATACACATCTTTGTTATTGTCCCACCTGCCTTGTATAGGGTTCACTGGCCTCGTCAAGCTGACCATAAACAGCTTTTAGCCAGGGAACCTCTCCAGAACCTGTTTCTTTCTGGGAAAATAAAATGATATGATTTGATTTGATTTGATTTGAAGTGTGGCAGCTTGGGCTACATGGTATGGCATCACGATAGTTATAGCGCGAGAACGAAACGACGACACCGAGACAAGAAGGACACGAAGGACACGCGTCTTTCGTGTCCTTCTTGTCTCGGTGTCGTCGTTTTGTTCTCGCGCTATAACTATCGTCTATAACACTGTCGCGTTAGATTGTGCGAATTCTGCAGAGAGTTGACTTTCTATAGTTAATCGTACAGGCTTGTCATTACGAAGAAGTCCCTGATATCCCTGTAGGCGCTGCACGTAACTGAGAGAAAAAATGGCGTCGCGTTATGTGGCGCCGGACGTATAGTTGAGGCTGCCCGCGGAGCGCGCGCCGCGCTGCGGCGCGGAAATGTGGTTGGGCGTGCGCAACGCGCACGCGCAAGCTGCTTTCGGGCATGCGCCGCGCGCCGTTATAGTGCTGCGCCTCCAGGCTAGAGCGCGCTCTGGTTGATTATGACGGATGGTTGCGCCTAATCGGCGAACACAATTCAATCCGCGCCTCGCGCCTTTATTGCGCGCGCGCGCGCTCTCGTTTTCTTCTGCGTTGACGGGTGTTGTGTGTCGGCGCGGTCATTATGCACGAAGAAAGGGCGGCTTCAGTCGCTGAGTCTTACCCCCGTATTCACAAACGCTCCTTCACTCAAGAGCTCTCCTCGACTTGAAAACGTCGATGGGAGCGCCCTCTCTTGGTAGACCAAGTCACTGCATATTGGCAATATTCTGCAGCGATCATTGAGAAGCGCAGCGTCAATTTCAGTCGAGCAGCGGTGCAGTGCTCAACTCAGTCAAGTGAAGGATGGAATTCGAGTCGAGGAGCGTTTCTGAATACGAGGCTTAGGCGTGCAGCTCTGACCCGAGACTTTGCCGGCGGAGAGGCGGCTGGCGTCCTTGATTCTCGTGGCTGATCTGTTTAAAGGAGCGCTATACTGTGAAACCACTGAATTAGTTAACCCTCTACGCGCCTGCCTACGGTCACGGGCTCGGGTTCGTAGGCGTGTAGGGGCACTACAATATGGCGGCTTCTGTGATGCCAATCCAACGAGCTTTCGCTGCAGTTGGCAAACTGCTTCACGGTCATAATTAAAGTACTTGGCCAGAACGTTATTGGCATTCGTGCCCTTATATTCACAGAATCTGCGTATGCTTTGTTCTCACAGCATTCACTTGAGGTCACTAACTTACGTTAAAGCGACTGCCTTACATGTCTGATGCAAATGCTGCATTAAAGTAGATCATGGTGTGGGCACTAAATGGCACAAAAATATATATATACAGTGTGATGTCTCACGCGTGACTCGACGCCCGAGCATCGTTTTTTTCGGCGTCCACAATGTTCGAGGCTCGTTAGATTATAGGCTTTACAGATCGCAATCACCGTGTCGCAGTCACCGCCTTAGGCGAAAACATAACGTTATCACATTTTTTTTCTCCTTTTTTTATGAAAGTGAAGACAACATATCTTCAAGTAACCCAGAAAAGCGAAATACCCGGGTTCGGATGGACGATAGTTGTAGTGCGAGAACAAAACGACGACAGAGAGACAAGAAGGACACGAAAGACACATGTCCTTCTTGTCTCTGTTTCGTCGTTTTGTTCTCGCGCTATAACTATCGTCATGCCATACCAACTATAGCCGAAGCTGCCACACTTCCGTGTTTGGAGCTTAGATTATTTGCGAATGGACATTACGCCATCACGCTAAAGAGACGGTGAAAAAGTTTTTACGCCAAACCCCTCCCCTCCAATAAGAAGCTTAACTGAGCTCAGGCAGATCTGAGCTTTTCCTTCTCATACGAGACATAACTAAGATAGACAGAAACTTCTGATGGCTCGAAGCATAGAATATATGTCCGTAAAAATCTGGGAAAATCCTTCACTGTCTTCAGGCTTTATAAGAGCAGTTCATAATGTGCTCGTAGCAGTCCAAGACCACGAAAGCCTAGAAAAGCGTCCTTGTATTTGCATCTCGTGATGTTGTCCATAAAAGTATACAATGAATCCACACTGGCCCATAACGGTCAATAATGAAAACTCGCAGCTTCCCTATATATTTACTAAGACGACCGAAAGGCAGAAGCCATGGCCTTTTTCTTCTCAGTCAATGTGTCAATGTATGGATCCCCCATTACCCCTTCAGAGCTTTGGCACCCAACGAGCTTTTGCATTGCCTCAGAGATGGCAGGTCTCACAAGCTTCCTGCACTTCACCTGGTTTTGCACAGCCTCTATGATCAGCCCATCCTTATGAAGCGATATTATGTGATGTCATCATTTGACGTCCCATTAAGTCACGGATGATGACTTCACGAATTTTGGTAATGTCATGATGGCGTCATGTTATCACGTCTTGTATGACGTCATATGGTCGATGTTACGCCATGATGTCATACGGTTGATGCCACGCCATGGCGGCATATGGTTTATGCCATGCCACGACGTCATATTGCCGATGTCGTGCCATGACGTCACATTGTTGACTTCATGCCATCACGTTATCTGGTGGCATCATCTCGTGGCGATTTTTTTGCCTAAATCGTGTTGATAACACAAACGGTTAAGCTTTGCACTTTATGAAGTATACAGGGCCTTCGCCCTTTGCCGTGTACAAAAACTGCACAAGCTTTCGCGTGGGCCGGATTCCCCTCCATTCTCCCGTACCATGCTTCCCGCTTTCAGAGTCACCTTCCACTTCTTCTTCGGTCATCATGACGTTACAGAAAGACAGGCACGCGCATTCAAGGCGCGTGCGCGGTGGTTTTCCGAGCGAAAGAATGGGCGACATTCACTCCTTCATCGCCCCGCGCAATTCGCGGATGGAGGCAAGCGATCGAAGCCGGCTGCCTGCACGGGCACCAAAAGGGAAGACGTGTTTGCTCAACTCTTCATCTCTCGCGAGGCCGAATAAACCATCCTTCGCCGCGCACAGTGCATGCATGCAGCAGCGCGGGCCCTTAATCGAAAGCGTCGAGTGATTGAGCCACGCGGGAGTGCGTGTGCCGTCGTCACCTGTATATATACTACTACCCGTGTTGCAGTTGCAAAAGCGGTGCCTTCTTCTGCAGTGTGTGCCTGTTCGCACTGTGCTGTCTTCTGTGCTCTCTTTTTTTTTTTTTCACGCCGTCTATAGAATGCGTCTCGTCTTCTTCGAGCCCCTCACAACAGCCCGTCAGGAGGGAACGTCTTCGTTATTCTAGCGTACCGCACACGCTCGGTTATAAGGGCCACACCCCGCGTATACAGTGATCACATGCCACTGTTCTGGCTCATTATATCGACGTGATATCATGGGACCATCTTGAAGGGCTACGACACTGATGCAATTAATGAGAATCGTTATACTAATGAGAGGTAGACTGAGGGCACCACCCATTATCACGTACAATAACGGTCAGGTGCCAGCACGACCATCATTCAGCTGCGCACCTGTTCAGTTGATCCTACAAGGGCGTGATAGGAGAAACTGTAGCACAAGCTTCTTTCTCGAACAAAGGCTTCACAGGCCAACAAAAGCTCCTAAAATACTCTCTTTACAGTTAAGGCCGGTTCCTCATCAGTCTATAGCACGAAGAAGTTTGAGTGATTCTGGAAAGGAGGGAACAAGGCACCCGATTTCCGTCTGCCTCTTGGGCGACACAGCGGACTGAGTCTCGTTAAACGTTGGTTGCGACGCTCTGCCCTGTACTCAAGAAAAAGGGGTATAATATGATGTATTCTATAACAAGCGTTCTTACAGCACAGCTGTCTACAAGAAGCGAATCGGTGCCTCATTATTGTTCTTCATTTATGCAACACAGTTCCATGAATAGTTACACGTATACTCGCACTCCTTCGAGCTTCTCTCTTGTATAAATTTCAGAAAATACTTTTAACTTCCGATCAGGCGGGGCACTGAATAGATCTCGAGTGTGCGTATTGCCTCATTCCATTTCCCTTTCACTAGCTCGAGTGGTCAAGTAGGGCTATGAACAAACCGGGATAATAAGCAGGGAAAAAACACTGCTGCCTTTACACGAATCTACACGGTATTGCTAGAGCTCTTATACGGCTTCTGCCTTATCGTCGATCGGCTGAAGGTGTTTGGTGGTGGTTCGACCCGTTCGTGTACCTTCGAGCCGCGATTCCGAAGTGATTGTGAACGCAGCGATTGACGCGATGAATAGATCGAAGGGCACGGAGCTCTGGAAGTGTCGGCCTCTGTCGGTGAAAGAGCCGGCTTTTCTCTATTCGTGCCTTGTATACGCGGAGCGGCTCGTGTTATAAGTGCTCTGCCGGGGTGGTTTTGGATTCGAACCGTTTGCGACCGTGGCACACGAATCGTTTATGATTGAAGCGTACACGCGCGGCCGCTTAGACTTGCTGGCCCTTTAAATCTCGCGCCGTTCATTCGTTGTTCGCATGCAGTGCCGCTAGTCATCATCACTTGCGAAGTTCCTTTTGTGTTTGTTATAAAATACACTGAGATGAAAAAAAAAAGAAAGCTTATCTAAGGGACCTTAGGTATGGGTTCTACCTACAGAACAAAACAAAACAGGCTGCACAAGTAGAGTTGCGGCAGTGGAAGACAGTCTATATGCTCCATTCTACGAGCGTAAGCGGATGCCAGCTTTGAGAGTTTGACTCCGAAGAAGGAAGATAAGGATAGTGGAGCTTAGGGGCGCAGTCAAAAAAAGCAACGACATGTCTCACTTCTTACGAGAAGACATCCATATTTTTTTCCTTCCTCGCAGGAACAAACTTTGACACGGATCTTGTGAGTTTGTGCAATAATCAACGACACTGGGGACATCTTTTGTATTGCCTAAAACACCGATGACTATAGTAGTGATCATGGGATCCGAAATCACATCAGCGTTGTTTGATTGCTCAGGCGAATGCAATGCTCATTTATACTTGTGAACGCTAACACAACGTCCGTCAGACAGCTTGATTTGATTGATTGATTTGTGGGGTTTAACGTCCCAAAACCACGATATGATTATGAGAGACGCCGTAGTGGAGGGCTCCGGAAATTTTGACCACCTGGGGTTCTTTAACGTGCACCCAAATCTGAGCACACGGGCCTACAACATTTCCGCCTCCATCGGAAATGCAGCCGCCGCAGCCGGGATTCGAACCCGCGCCCTGCGGGTCAGCAGCCGTCAGACAGCTTAAAGTTATTGTTTTCGTTCACGTTTTGTTTTTCATCTGCTTTAATAATAACAGAACCTGAACGCTGGCGATTGTGGATGCGCACATTTACTAGAGTGGTTCATGCACCAAGAGGGAAATCTTTTTTTGCGAGTGGTTTCATGCACTGACACACTAGTTCATATTCCCATTGCATGCTTGTTCCAATGCCGGCCTTGGATGAGAGAAGCCCAAAGCTACACAGCTTCTCAAGCCCATCACAAGTAGTTCACCGAACTGGAGTGCCATAATTAGGATTCTTTATGAGCACGTCAGCACTTTGACGTCATACGCTTCTAAATCTTTCGGCGATTGTGGCTTACACAGCGTACAGGAGGCAGTTCCAGAAAACTGCTGACATGCGACCTAGTAGCTCCATAGAAGTTGTTCGTGTCAAAAGCTTAGTGGCATCATGACATCGACTGGTGACGTGGTCATGTGATCACGATTTCTTGAATCACTGGTGTTGGCGCCAATGGTCAATTTTTTAGTTTAGTCGGTTATCTAAGGTCTCCACTTTAGAAAAAGAACAAATCAGGCGGGTCGCTTAAAAAAAAGAACCACACTCGTCCCGTCAAGATGTTCGAAATAGGCCGAGAAGAAAGACGAGCCCACTTCGAACGTGACCCTCCCGGCCGGCCATCTCTTGCCGTTTGCGTTCGTCGCGTCTGTATGGAGTCCGGTCAGGTTTGCCCTGTGTCCTGAACGGACCCGCATAAACGCGAGGACATGATAGCGCTCCGCGCGTGGTTCGCCGCCGCCGCAGTCGGCGATCTCAAACAAAGAATTAGTGTGTCACCTGTCAACGTCCCGAGGAATCTGCGGACGAGTCCTCTCCGCAAGCGGGCGATTTCAAAGCTATCTGGAGCGCGAGACACGACTGCAGTTCTTATTTCTTTAAAGAAAGAACGAAATGTCAAAGCAAAAAAGAAAGGTCAAACGAAAGAAAGAAAAAGAACATTTATCCCGGTAATCTTTGAGGGTAACCGCCTTCTCACATCTCTTCGCATAGCACTCAGAATATAGGGGCTGCTGACTGCACAAAAGGAATGTACTGCGCCTGTGTCGCCCTCTCGTGTGTTCTACAGAGGAAGCGCTGGTACATCTCAATCGACGCGGCAAACATTCGGTTCTTTTCTCATAGCCACTCTCGCTCTTTCTTTCTTTCTTTCTTTCTTTCTTTCTTTCTTTCTTTCTTTCTTTCTTTCTTTCTTTCTTTCTTTCTTTTTCTTTCTTTCTTTCTTTCTTTCTTTCTTTTGTTCGTTCGTACTTTCAAATACCCAGCTGCGAATCTCGGAGGGTCGACCGAGATGAAGGCGTCGAGCTGTTGCCGTACGCGCTCCAAAGTTTGGCTTCGGAGTTGAGCGCATTTGAGCGCTTTGCGGTTCTACAACGTCGCGACCGTGACGAAGCAAGTTTAGTCGCTGCCGCCGTTTGCCGTGGAGGTCGCTCTAAACGATCGTTCAGCAAACACGGAAATGTCGAGGGCCCCTTGTCGTGGGGACGAGCACCCGGAGACCCGCTGCGTCTGAGATCGCGTGTGAGTACGTGCGCGATTTGGATCTCGCTCGTGTGCCTCCGATTCCGGGATGTCCCCTTTCATCAATGTATAGTTTTCTTCGTGTATCTTGTTTTCTATTATTCTCATCAGATTCCTATCCATTTACGTCGTCCAGCTCCTCTCTTTATTAGCGACAAATTTCTGGAAAATGGCCAAACGCTTCTGATTCTAAGCACTACCTCGTATACTGTAGTCTCTTGTGTGTTTAAAGAAATTTATTCTCACGGACAGTGCCCCGCCGCGGTGGTCTAGTGGCTAAGGTACTCGGCTGCTGACCCACGGGTCGCGGGATCTAATCCCGGCTGCGACGGCTGCATTTCCGATGGAGGCGGAAATGTTGTAGGCCCGCGTGCTCAGATTTGGGTGCACGTTAAAGAACCCCAGGTGGCCGAAATTTCCGGAGCCCTCCACTACGGCGTCTCTCATAATCATAAGGTGGTTTTGGGACGTTAAACCCCACATATCAATCAATCAATCTCACGGACAGTGAACATCAATTACAATCAAACAAAACATCGCGACAGAACACAACATTCACAGACATACCAAAAGTTGTTACAAAAACATATGTCCATGTAAGCAGAATATATGGTAAACGAAGAACACAGAAATAAAAAGTAATGATCAATAAGTTAGGTATTTACATAGTATTCACAAGGTATTTGTGCAAGTACTAAACAAAGATTAACCTACCAAAACCAGGCAGGCCTGAAAACATTTGTGTTTAGAAAAAAGAAATAATGCTTTAGCGTACTTTCGTTTAAGAGAATTTGATTTCTGGATATGTCATACACAGCTTACGTGCACACATACTGTGTATTTAGAAAAAGTTAATAACGATTTAGGGGGGGGGGGTAGAAAAAGGGGGTAACGATTCAGAGCACAGAGTACTCTACTATGGGAGAGCTTAAAGCCGTCCCGAGGACACTAGCATCAACTACGTATGCTGACCTCCGGACGTCTGACAAATGTCCCAACTTGCAGTTGCCATACAGACACATTTGTTTGTCGCCGGTTTTACGACAAAGACTTGAGCGATTTTGGGAAATTCTATCATATATTTGGGCATCAGGGCTCAATCAAACATCATTTTTGGGCAGGAACGACGAGTCTTTAGTTAATGATATGTATTCTTTTTTACTTGCACTCATAAAAATATTCAAGACTTCGAAACAAAACCAGTTTGCAATGTATGAATGGTCCTAGCTGATGATTTGAAAGCACGTCGCTGTTTATCTGGCGGAGATTGAATGTATCCTTAGGTTCTGTCCCAAGGAGCTGTTGTGGCAGAGTATTAAATCACTTGAACATGGCTTTCTCTTTCCACTGTGAGAATTTTCGTTCTAATTTCACGTATCACGTGTCCTACCACAAAAAAAAAAAGATGTTCTCGTCATTGCCGCTACTGATCGATATGTGGGGTTTAACGTCCCACAACCACCATATGATTATGAGAGACGCCGTAGTGGACGGCTCCGGAAATATCGACCACCTGTGGTTCTTTAACGTGCACCCAAATCTGAGCAGACGGGCCTACAACATTTCCGCCTCCATCGGAAATGCAGCCGCCGCAGCCGGGATTCGATCCGGCGACCTGCGGGTCAGCAGAAGCCGAGTACCTTATAGCCACTAGACCACCGAGGCGGGGCGTTATTGCTGCTACTACCAATATTATAATCATGCACTTGCTTAAGTACTTACAAGTATTACCTTTGCTAACAAAACGCACCCGTCCTTCTACCACAACGAGGACAGTGAGCGGCTGTAACCTATATTTGTCCGCCGGCGTTTTATCAATTGCTCGGATCCGAAAAAGAACGCGCAGCGGCGTCGCGCACCCTCTGCAGTGTCACCATCTCTCGGAGAAATGCCACACTACGCATTCCCCCTCTCCACTTAACCGCCGGCGCTGCTACCCGATATCGATTCGATCAGGCGTTATCCCGGTTCTCTCGTTTGCTACCAGTTACATTGGCCGCAGAAACTAAGTAAAAGTAGAGACAAAGGGAGGCCTTTTTTTTTTTTTTTTTTAGGAGCGAAGCTCCGTAAGGCGTGGGCTGTGCGTCCCCTGTATGTAGCCACCTCTCGTTCAGTTCTAAGTATTACGCTAGCCACCGCCCGATCTAAAGGGTACAGCCATATCCATCCATCCATCCGTCCGTCCGTCCGTCCGTCCGTCCGTCCGTCCATCCGTCCAAAAGATGCAAGATGTTATAAACTAGACGGCGGTACGTGTAGTTGATTATGAAAGATGCGAGGTGTTGTAAAATAGGAATGATGCCACATATGGCGCGTGTCAGCGTTGCAATAAAATCGAGTGGGCAAAATGTACGGAGGATTCATGGTTTACCAGGTTTACCTCCGGAGCTTCGCCCACTCATCATCATTCACTTCGTGGATGTGGCGGCATTTTTTGCCATCACGTTTATGCGTGAATCATTTGCATTCGCGCCTTTGCTAATCTTTGAGTGTGCGAATATTCAAAAAAAAATTTCGAATAGTGAATCTAATGGCGTTGTATTCGATTCGGTACTCGAATGCGCCTATTCGAAGTACTGAATATTTTTCGAATAATCAGCAACGACGAGGAATGCTCGAAGGAATGGGACGTGGAAACAGCGAGGGGTTACTTGTCTTGTTTTTGAACGCGGAATGACCCACTGATGCATGTAGCCTTTGTACTTCGGAACTATCGACGCCATATTGATCGCATAATGGAGGCATTTTGCTTAAAACTTCAATGTTGCCAACGCAACAGTGTCAGCAATCACTTTAAATTCATTATTTTAACTCACGATAATGCCTATCATATTAGGTATATGTTCAATTATAATCTCTTCACAAAGTACAGCTTTGATTGCCGTAGACATTGCTATATTTCAGCACGCAAACACAAAATATTCCGAAAACTCTAATTGCTGTTCAGTTTATGCAACTGTAATATTGTGTAATATTGTAATAGTGGTATAAAGTGGCCACAGCAAGCACAGGACTGAGGTGACTGGTGGAACATGGGAGAGGCCTTTGTCGTGCAAGTGGACGTAGTCGGGCTGATGATGATAATAAACATTGTTATCGGTCAAGAGAAATCGCAATGCTTCTTTGTTGAACCTTCTGAATATTTCTTTTGCGTAAAATTTCAAAACTCTTTGAGTGTAAAGCATGATCCACTTCTACTGCATTTTCAAGCAGAGGAAATAGTTTTCAATGCATTCACAAGCAGACGCGTGATCACGTGGTAGAACATCCGCTTGCCACGTAAACGACCCAGGTTTGATCGTCATTCGGACCTAAGCGATCCGGGTTCAATCCAAACTCTGATCCAGAGTTTTTATTGTATTTTTTTATTGGCATCGTTCTCGAATTTTCGCTCGCAACCAACCACAACGACGCCGGGACTTCTGCGAAATGACCTCTTTAATTCTGTCGTGTTCAAATACGTTTTGTATGTCTGTAACAAATGAACAGTTCAAAGCAAGCACACGTCCTGCCGAAGGATATGCCATCTTGTGGCCGTGTTCTGCCACTAATCATGTTAATAATGTTGTACGTTCTGAAAAAAATACGTTTTGCATGTCTGTAACAAATGAACAGTTCAAAGCAAGCACACGTCCTGCCAAAGGATATGCCATCTTGCGGCCGCGTTCTGCCACTAATCATGTTAATAATGTTGTACGGGCTGAAAATTCCCAACAGCGAGCCCCAGCATTCGAGAATTGAAGTACTGGAAAGCTGAGGGAAACGCGTTAAAGATGTCTGGCCACTAGCGGATATGCACAAAGCGGGAATGTTCTTGGTTCTTTGAGGGGGGTGGGGGGTGGGAGGGAAAGAAGGGGGCTATGCTAGAGCAGGGTAAACTCCATTCCTTCCATGCACGGCTGGGGCCGTGTCAGCCCGCGACTTCCTACACAATCTATCACGACCCTTCAGCGCAATACGTCGCAACGAAACAGAACGGAAAGATTCCCGATTAATTTCATCGCAAAGGGAGCGTATAAAGTGACCTCTCTTACTAGCATGGAAAGCAGCGTCACATTGTTATCGGCCTCCCTTCATTCCTGTTCATTATTTCGCCTTTCAGAGCCCTAGCAGCGAACAACCGCGTTCATAAAGCACCCAAGTCTCACATTAGACAGGCATGGGCACGATATCGCGAAAACCTACATGCGTTGCGGCCACAAAGTCGTCATGTAAGAGGAGGCCTCCGACCGTATCCACAGCCTCTGCGGCCATGCCTACCGCCCGCTATGTCATTTCACGCGAAACTATCGGCGGGACAAATCTTCAGAAGCCGCTCAGAAAGCCTGCATGGCATCATCAGTAGAGTAATCACTCGTATGGTCTGACGGCAAAAGGGGGCAATGTGGATCGCAGGGACGCCAACCGAGACTCGGAAGTGGTAACGGGTGAACCTTTGAGAGTTGGCCGCCTTCACTCCTGCCACGGTTGTTGTGGAGGTTGGTGAGAGGGCGCTAGTTACCGCACCGAGTCAGTCACGCTACGGTGCTCGCGTAATTGGGCTCCATTCTTTTTTTTTTTTTTCCCCACGCGGGCTGCTAGAACTCCTGAACCGACTACACCAAGAAGAAACGCGCGCGTACATATGGAGTATGTGTACTGGCGCGTCGCTCTCTGGAGAGATCTAGAACCGCGATTGAGGAGCCATGACGCTGAGGCAAGAACAACTTGCGATGATAAGACTAGCGGGGTACCCGAATCCGAGGATGCGATGTTTGCGTCCCGTGGCGGACGCTGAGGTATACACACATAAACAATATTCTTTAGCAGCTTGGTCAGTATGTGCTGCTCTATGAGGTACGCCATGCACTCCACGCCTCTTCTATATCTTGCTGCCTACGGAGGTATACAGCATCGTTGCTTTTTGGGAGCGCATTATTTTTCACGTCTCTGCTGTATTCGCCGTTATGCATGGCAGGCAGTGCTACACTATCCGAGATGCGACGCACCGGCGTTCGTGTTTTGTAAACCTTTGAGAATCTTTCGAACCGTGGCGCACGTGAGAATGGTTCACCAAGTCCTTGACGATGAACGGAGGGCGTTTCAAACGTCGGGATGAGATAAGGGAGTTCTATACATGCGCAGCTTTATTCAAGTGGATTGGCAGTAAACGTCCGTGCATAATATCCGTGCATGCTCTGCGAAGTTGGAAGCTAATTGAAATAAACTTGCTCTTCACTAGGTCCTGGTTTAATGCTGGCTGTATCCAAGTAACGAGACGAAAAATGTCCCGTTTCCTGGCTATATCATTCAACTGACGCGAGACCTGTATGAGAGTGTAGTCAGGTGCCTCATTACCTGTAGTTTTTCTATGTATGTATGTATGTATGTATGTCTGTCTGTCTGTCTGTCTGTCTGTCTGTCTGTCTCTGTCTGTCTGTGTCTGTCTGTCTCTGTCTGTCTGTCTGTGTCTGTCTGTCTGTGTCTGTCTGTCTGTGTCTGTCTGTGTCTGGCTGTGTCTGTCTGTGTCTGGCTGTGTCTGTCTGTGTCTGTCTGTCTGTCTGTGTCTGTCTGTCTGTGTCTGTCTGTCTGTGTCTGTCTGTGTCTCTCTGTCTGTGTCTGTCTGTCTGTCTCTGTCTGTCTGTCTGTGTCTGTCTGTCTCTGTCTGTGTCTGTCTGTCTGTGTCTGTCTGTCTGTCTCTGTCTGTCTCTGTCTGTCTCTGTCTGTCTGTCTGTGTCTGTCTGCCTCTGTCTGTGTCTGTCTGTGTCTGTCTGTGTCTGTCTGTCTCTGTCTGTGTCTGTCTGTCTGCCTGTGTCTTTCTGTGTCTGTCTGTGTCTGCCTGGGTCTTTCTGTGTCTGTCTGTGTCTGTCTGTGTCTTTCTGTCTGTGTCTGTCTGTGTCTGTCTGTGTCTGTCTGTGTCTGTCTCTGTCTGTCTGTCTGTCTGTCTGTGTCTGTCTGTCTGTGTCTGTCTGTCTGTCTCTGTCTGTCTCTGTCTGTCTGTGTCTGTCTTTGTCTGTCTGTCTGTCTCTGTCTGTCTTTGTCTGTCTCTGTCTGTCTGTGTCTGTCTGTCTCTGTCTGTCTCTATCTGTCTGTCTGTCTGTCCGTCTCTGTCTGTCCGTCTCTGTCTGTCTGTCTGTGTCTGTCTGTCTGTGTCTGTCTGTCTGTCTGTCCGTCTCTGTCTGTCTTTGTCTGTCTGTGTCTGTCTGTGTCTGTCTGTGTCTGTCTGTCTCTGTCTGTCTCTGTATGTCTCTGTCTGTCTCTGTCTGTCTGTCTCTGTCTGTCTTCGAGGCCTTTTTTTCTTTATGGGTGCGATTGGCCACCGAATAAAACCGCAGCGAAACAACCATAATGAAGGCCTTTCATGCACCGTCAAAGATGCGGATGAACGCCATAGAAAGAAAATGAAAGACGGTGCAGCAATATGACCCGTAAGCAACGCCGTATGGATGGCTGAAACGTATTTATAATAAAACACTACGCTTAGGCATCACACAAACACTGCACAGGAGATAATCTGTGCGACTCTTTTGGTGAGTACATTTTACTACGCAAGACACCTGAGTGAAATTTTGTTGAAAACAAATGTGGGGCGATTTCAAGCATGGTGTATTCATCTATGGGAGAGCTTTTGCAGGTCAGGTGTGGTTATTAAGTTTGAGTGTTTAGAAAAAAAAAGTCTTGAACAATTTAGAGTACATGGTAATATGTAAACTATGGTAGAGCATGAAGTCCTAGGGCAGAACCCACATCAACAGTCAGACATTGCTAGAAAATTATTCAGTTTAACGACGTTACACCCGTTCCATGTTTGTAATGGGCACCTGTCAGACCACCCTTTTTAGCTCGAATTTTCTACTCGTTGTTTATTCATTTATTTTCATGAGTATGGGCAGGAAGTTGCGAGTCTTAGCCCCACCGCGGTGGTCTAGTGGCTAAGGTACTCGGTGGCTGACCCGCAGGTCACGGGATCGAATCTTGGTGGCGGCGGCTGCATTTTCGATGGAGGCGGAAATGGTGTAACCCCGTGTGCTCAGATTTGGGGCACGTTAAAGAACCGCCGGTGGTCGAAATTTCGAGAGCCCACCACTACGGGGTCTCTCGTAATCATATGGTGCATGGTTTTTGGGACGTTAAACCCTACATATCAATCAACTGGCGAGTCTTAGAATAACCGCCAATCATTCTGCCTTCGGCAAGTGCCCCTTAGCGCGCAGTTGAGGATACGAAAAAAAAAAAAAAACACTCGAAGTACGTTTTCTTGCAGAAGTATTTGTGCGCGAAAAACAAAGAAAAAAACTTTCACGCAGGAACAACTTCCGTGGTGCCAATTAAATGATGGCCTACTTGCGCCTCGTAATGTGTCACGGCGGCTGCTCAGTAGCAGGATTAAGTTTATCATTATGGTAAAGTTCAACAATTACTGGGACCATTACGTAACGGCCTAAGAGGACATCTGCTGTTGCGATGTAAGGAAGTTCAAGCGGCGGATGCTGTCAATCGGCAATGCGATCTACGAGAATGACATACATATATGATCAAGTAGGCTACCCAATGGCCAATGAAGACAACTGCACATGGAGGCCAGTTTGTACCGCATATCGCAAGGCTACGCGCAAAGGAACACGAGCGCCTAAAAAGAATAGAGAAGGACACCAACAACAATGGTTAGTACAGTGCGGTGTGCTTTTCTCATCTTGCGAGTAGGTACAGAGTGCTATGCCCAAGCGTCTTCTATGCTCTAGTGTTTCACTGCGCTTAAAATTACAGTAGACTTATCGACATGCGCCATTACAGTAGATGTTTGAAGTCGATGAGCACGTTGGCCTCCTTCAGAAGAGTCATGTCATGACTCGCCTAATTTTCGAGACTCAGGCGACGTCGGGGGCGTACGCTAGGGTGCACAGCGAGCGTGCTAGCCGTCGCTCCGAGCCACGCAACTGCAACCGACGCGAACATTAGCGTCCGCGCACAAGGCCTTAAAAGCCGAGCAACTGCGTCGCGCCTCGCTTTTTAATGACAGTGTTGGCTTCCTGGCCGGCCGCGTGTCTCGCGCTCAGCCGCGAAGGAAACCCATCGCCGTCGCCACGCGAGGAGACGTGCCCACCGAGACGACGTCTAGATGGCTGAAAGGAGGTAGCGGTGGTGAGAGGTATATAGGCACGTCTTTCCTCCACGTGAGTCGCGGCCCATAGCTGCGTTTTCCCGCCATTCACTGACACGATATACACGGAGGCATCGTTTGACGCCAAGTTGGAAGAAGTTGCGACTCGGAGAGCGATACGCACGGACGTACCGTTTGCAAGGCCTTCTTCTGGCGGTTGGAAGGAGGCGTAACCGCAAAGAAGCGAAAGAAAGCTCTCTCGAAGCGATCTCGTCACGCGACCCTCTCATCAGTGGGTGGCTGGCAAACCTTCCCCCTCGTTGCCTTGGCTCGATGGACGCATCGCATGACGCCTCATGCGTTGATGTCCGTCAAACCGTGTGTCGCTTCTGCATATATGCTGTCCTCTCGAAGGCCACGGCTGCTTTCTCTCTCTCACACACACACTCTCTCTCTCTTCGTCAGTCCGAAGCCCGTGTTTTCAGCGTGTGGCTTTGGCTTATCGTACAAAGCGTCGTCGACGCGAGAGGGCGCGAATGGGTGCCTTCATGCGCGCCCTCTCGCGGTAATAAGAGAAAGAAACGGTGTGCATTCCGCATGCGCGCGCGTGTGTGTGCGCTTGGAAACGGAGGGGAGAGGGGAGGATCTGACCGTGAAAACAACTCCGCTCGGTCACGCCTTCTAGCCTGTATATCCTACGTGTCTCCTGGGCGTTTTGAAGCGGCGTTTGAACAGCCTGACCAAAAAAACGAGGAAGAGAGCGTGGTGTAGCGCGCTTGATGCCTCGATATCGTGTCTGCGCGAAGAGAACCGAAGTTGGGAGTCTGTTCGTCGTAGAAGGTCGCGGTGCGAGGCGCTCGTTTTGCTATAACAAAGGCGAGATGGTTTCTTGTTCGTCACGTAACTCGATGCGTGAAAGGAAGATGATGCGCCGTGTCGACGTCTAATTTTAATGCTTATACCTCTGGAGAAAGGGGCGACGGTGACAAGAAAGACCATGATTGTACCCGTAATTATAGTAGCAGCAGGAAGATGGGTAGAAACTGAGTAAGAGCGGAGAGTGGACAGAGTCGAAGAAAGCAGTTCGCATTTAGGGTGTGTAAAAACATTTGATGACTGAATTATGTCTAGTATAGAAACCCATACTATGCTGTTTAATTGTGGTGAGTTTGTATTTAGTGTATTCGTAATCTGAAGCTAACAACTCATTAAATTACTCTACAACACTGCCTTCTGCCTCTACATTTATATATGTTACAGTTGCGTGAATCCGTACTGGCATTCTCCTATAGAAATCCAGATGTATATAACGTTTTTGGTCATATTTTCTTCGATAAAAAAAAAGTTCAATTCACTTGCGAAATCAGAAGCTCCTTGTTGGAACATTGTCATGTGGATATCTACGCAGCTGTTTGAACCAAAGGAATATTATTTTATGGTTCTGTCGCATTGTTGCTATTCCTCTCAATCAGAATATATGATTGCGATAGCCTTTATATGGACACTCTCCACTGGATTTTGCTGCCGGCGTCGGCGTCACCGTGACTCACCGTATATGCATACGTGTCTATATATATATATATATATATATATATATATATATATATATATATATATATATATATATATATATATATATATATATATATATATATATATATATAGTGGGAGTAATAATTCAATGGGCCAGTTAGTCTTCTTGAAAGTATGGGATATGGCACAACGGGAGCGTTGTAAACAAGGATAAATTTATTTCCCAACAGTTTCGGGAGGGGTCCTCCCTTCATCAGGGGATGAGTATATATATATAACATGAAAACTCAAGAAAAAAATCTTGAAGAGTGCGGCGCGTGGAATCGAACGTGGGACCTCTAAAACGTGAGTATAAGGTGTTCACCACTGAGCTACCGAAGACCTTGTCCTTCAACGCTCAAATGACAAGCTATTTATGTCAACCACTTACCACTGGTGATAGGCATCTCGGGGGGGGAACTATCGTGTTTTTAGCATTACCAGCAAGATGGCGCGATGATTGCGTGGTGGCGCGCGCTTTCATCTCCCAGGCGTACTTTCCCCCTCAGAGTGGAATAGGGTGATGCTCGCTCACGTGCCCTTGTCTCGTGTTGGAGACGATCGTACGCCTTAGCTGGCGTTGGGCTTTCACTCGAATGTTTCTGTTGTAGTTGCCGGGTGCACAAAGGTCACTGCAATTCATGCGCAGTCTCCGTTTGCGAAAAGGGCGCGCTTTTCAGACACAGCGAAGTAACAACTGAGTCACATATTCGCGTTCATCTGTACCGACGAGTACGTCTTGTGCGTCATTTTTGCGTGAGAAACGCGGGGCATGTTTCGGTCTGCTCTCCATTCAGCGCGTGACCTTCCAAATTGTTGTTATCGCGTTCATCACTTCGCCTTTGCGGCAAAGCTGTGACTTTTTATCAGTGTTACAGTTTACACCTAACAGATGAAAAAAAATGCAGTTTCTCGTAAGTTGTTTGGTAATCCTTCGAAATTGCTGGAAATTCTAAATGACAACTATTGCGGTCCCAAGAACCACAGTAAAACCTGGATATGTCTACAATCGTGCCCGTCAGGAACTGGAAAGAACGCTTCCGCGCTACAGCCTCAATTCTAAGGATTAATACATTCATCATCCGTATACGTTAGAAACTTGACTTTCGAAGAGACGTAGTGCTTCTATATGTGAACTAAAGATTCCCTTTATCTAACCAAGAAATCAATGAGCGTATTCCATCGGATTCGTCTTTTTCTTTTTTGGTTCACGCTTCTTTGAGCGAAGCATACGAGAAGGATAAGCTTTTATTAGCAATGACTTCGTTTAACGAACACGTTTCCTAGCTAAGAAAACAATTGGAAACGTGGCTATCTACCTGCAACTTTGCTTATCTTCATTTTCGCATTTTCCGATGTGATTGCGCAATACAGGTCTCGCACTAAAATACAGAACCCGCACTAAAGAAAAAAACTTAAACAATAGTTCAGAACGGTAGGGTGGTTCATGCACTTTTGCGAGTTAAATATCCACTATTTATTTATTTATTTGTTTGTTTGTTTGTCCGTTTGTTTGCTTGTTTGTTTATCAGCATGACAGAGCTGGAGAACTCGTTTCGCAGAAATTCAGGCATCGGCTTCGTTGATTGCGGGGGAAAAATCGGCGTGTTCCATGATCGCAAATCGGAAAAGTTGCAAAGGGAAACAGACCGGTATGCTGTGGCTTCTTCGCTGATTCGAAAAAGGGAGCATTATGTCATAGTAGGCGTCTCGCAACAGTACTTGCCGTAGGATTGCATGGGTAGTTCGAAAGTGCCGATGTTACACGTTCACGTATTCGTTCCTTCACTGCAAGGTCGCAGGAATGCACTAATAACGGAAGCTAGAGGCTAGAAGTATAGAGAGTGACACTGGGCTCGATTATGCCATAGCTAGCCTTCTTCTTTGAAGGCGAAGCTTAAAAGAGACCTCTGTTTACTTGTTTATTGGTTGGTTGGTAACAACTTTATTGGTAGTCCGGTAGACCCTGCCTTACCTCCGCCTCGCTAGCCTGCTTATTTATTTATTTATTTATTTATTTATTTATTTATTTATTTATTTATTTATTTATTTATTTATTTATTTATTTATTTCAGAAAACTGCTCACTACAATGGGTTTCTCTATTGTGTAGGTAGCAAAGATTCATTTATACACAGGCGTGTGCAGACGACGCAGCGAGCAATGGAAAGAAAAATGGTAGGTGTAACCTTAAGAGACAGGAAGAGAGCAGAGTGGATCAGGGAACAAATGGGGGTTAAGGATATCATAGTTAAATCGAGAAGAGGAAATGGACATGGGCCGGGCATGTAGCGCGTAGATAACCGCTGGTCATTAAGGGTAACTAACTGGATTCCCAGAGAAGGGAAGCGGGTTAGGGGGAGACAGAAGGTTAGGTAGGCAGATGAGATTAAGAAGTTTGCGGGTATAAATTGGCAGCAGCAAGCACAGGACCGGGTTAACTGGCGGAACATGGGAGATGCCTTTGTCCTGCAGTGGACGTAGTCAGGCTGATGATGACGATGATGATGATGGTGGTGATGATGATGATGATGATGATGATGATGATGTGTAGACTCAAGAACACACAGGTGGTGCCCTCCACCCTTTTCGTAATTCCCTGAAGGTGTGCGCAAGGTCTGTGCTATACACTTTCACGCAGTCAGACTTGTCACGTTGTTCAAGAGCGGGGCTGAGACTACGTAGGTTTTTTACCATAATGGCGTCTTAATTAAGGCACGTGATGTTGCGTTTCAGAACTTTTTACGTACCATACTTACTACCGGAAAGCCAGGGACTAAAAGCAGGTTATTGCAAGGGGCAATTCATTGCTTCATTTTCATTTCTTAGTCTGTTCGGAAGCACGTTGTTTGGATTCAGCTACACTCTCTATGATGTCCTGCTGAAAGTACTAGATATAGCCAGGAAACTGGACATTTCTTGTCTGATGTCCTTATTATAGGCCGCGTTTACCCAGGACAAGATTGAGTGTAGCAGGGGAAGGAAGGAAGGCTAAGATTTAACGTTGCTACCCCCCCCCCCCCCCCCGCCGCCAACCTACGGTCTTGATGGGAAATCATGAGCATGCGTATGTTTACACACAAAATGATCCCGCTAAACCGAAGCACCACTTGCTTTGTTATTCTTCAAGTTTCTAGACGTCAGCAATTAAATATATAACGCCTACATTTGTAGTGGCTAAAAGAAGATGCTTCCACACATTCGCAATCAACTGAACAGGGAAAGGCATCTCCCAGCAATGCTCTGTTTACCCTTTCTTCCGCGATCTGACTCTGTTTTACTGATATACAAACATCTTAGCTCAATCACCTCACCGACCGATCTGCGGGCCTTGGCCGCATTTTCTATGTCTTCGTGACCCTACTGTCCTTTTCGCCTACCATCGGTTGTCCCAGAGCGTGACAAGCCGACGTCCACATCTTGCTCTTCTTAATGTCATCAAGGATTTCAGCTACCTACCCTCCCCCCCCCCCTCTCGCATTCGTTCTGCTACCTACCCTCCCCCCCCCTCTCGCATTCGCCTAAAGTTGCGCATTTATTATTCAGAATATTTCGGTCCATCGCACGCTGCATGGTCTTTAATTTATTTTATAGTGTAGGTAGCTTCCCCCCGAGTTTCTTCCCCGTATTATAAAACATGTAGAAAGGGATGGTAGTACGCTTTCAGCCATTAAAAGTGTGCTACAGTTTTAAGCTGCCTGTCCTGGTTTGGTAATGCCGGCCGTATGTGCTCTAGCCGTCTCTTATTCTTTCGGACGGCCTTAAAACGTTATTCGATTCGGGCGTCGTGATCGGGCAACGGCGTTATAGCAGTCACGGTTCCCGCCTGCTCACCCAAATGTGGCGGGATCGAATTGGGCCATAATTTGAATGGAGGCTAAGATGCGTGAAGCCTGTGTACTTAGAATTAGGTGCACGGGTAACCCCCGCTGGTCGAAATTTCCTGAACCGTCCACCTCGGCGTTCCTCATAATCACATCTTTATTTGTTTCGGGATGTTACCCTCTAGCCAATACTATATACCATACTAAGCGGCTGCTGTCATAAACGAGCGCAAGGTTTCCCGTAAAAGGGGGGGGGGGGGGGGGGAGAGACAAAGCTTTATCCCAACTCCCAGATCCCCACCCGCCACACCCTTGTGGCCCAGACCCAGAAACACGCTTCCCGATCAATAAAAAGAAACAAAAATGAAGCGATTAATAGCTTCCTGCAACGGCCCGCCATAGGTCCCTGACTTCTGGCAGTAACGATGGCCGGTAAGCAATTCATTGTATGCAACATCATGGCTTCTCAGCCGCCGTTATCGTCTAAGACCTGCGTTGCCGTGACTGAAGATTGAATGTATGCAACACGCTTGCACCCCCCCCCCCTCCCCCCCCCCCCCATTTGCTTAGGGCAGGGACGGGCACCCACCTCGTATACGGACGCCTACCACTCTTGATCAGGCGTTGCCTAAAAGGCAGATATATATATATATATATATATATATATATATATATATATATATATATATATATATATATATATATATATATATATATATAGCCAGGAAATTTCGCACTTTTTCTCTGGTTGCCAGCATATGCCCCTCATTTAGGCGAAATCTGCTTCAGAGTGTAGCGTTGCTGTGGCAACGGCGCGCTTCACAACGCCGCCCGGAGCCTCATAGGCTCCTCCTGCTCAGTGGCCTCCGCATTGACAGCAGCGACGAGTCCGTGAAACCGGAGAGAAACGATCTACGAGGAGCGAGCGCGCGAACCGTGGCGCCATCTCTTGCCGGTCGAGTACATTTCTGACAGTCTCGGCACCGCCGAACCGTGTTCCTGAGCTGTTCGACTACGCATTTGATAAATAATCACTGTACTCGAGTTCGTAAATGAAATTCCTTCCAATGAGCGAGAGAAAACGAACGCATCGATAAGCCGTCATATTTTAGTAGCAGTAGTAGTAGCAGTAGTAGCAGTAGTAGTAGTTGTAGTAGTAGTAGTAGTAGTAGTAATAGTAGTAATTGGACGTAAGTAGATGAAAACAACACTGAATAAAGCCAGGAACGCGAACGGGAAAGGCCGAATTTACAGTTCTCGATTTTAGTGTAGCAACTATTAAATTAGGACAGGTAGAATTGGCAGAAAAAACTACTTGCCACTTGACCGGCGCAAGTTATATTTGTTTTCCATATTCAATTCACTTTATGTAATTATTTAAAACACCTAATTTAATTCTATGCATAAAACATCATAAGCCTTCCTTGGCTTCCTTATCTGTTTTATTCTTAGCACTTACAACACTTCGCATGATCAAATAAGAAACTTGGCAAATTAAGACGTGTAAACTTGATATAGGGAACAATATCATGTGCTTGCGATGAAAAACTAACGTTCTGAGTCAGCGTTGGTGTAGGCCCCCCTCTATATTATGCCAATAATGTGTGGGTCTGCCTCAGCACCCCCCCCCCCCCCCCCCGTAGTCGCAGCCCCACTCCCTATTATATCAATGTTGGTGGCTGACCTTGTGCCCCCCTCTTATGTGACTATGGGGGGCGGGGGGGGGGGGCGATCCCCCGTCTACACGCCTATGTGAGAGAGACAGCGCTGTGCTTGTGTGCATCTTCGGCTGGTAATGAACTAATAGCATCGTTGTAATTATCAGGGTTTTCGTATGAACTCGCCCTATCTTTCATTTTCGAAGCATTCGAAGCATCGGCTGTTTGATCGCGTACGTTTCGTTTTTGTGTTTGTATGTTTTTATTAACGTATTAAAAAAAAAGGAATTCGATATATGCGTGAGAATGTTTTTTTTTTTTTTACTGTATCTGTTGCGTGTGTCACAGCGCGAGCGTAATGTCAAATTTTCAAATCTAATATTTGTTTCGCATTCTTCGTATACGTATGTCACAGTGTAGATTTGTACGACCAATTTTATCATTACATTTGTTTTCGTTTCTAGCCGAACCGCGAAATTCGAAAGTGCCCACTTATGTAGACTCTGTGAGAGTTTGTGTAGACTCTGTGTGTGAAGGTCTTCCTGTTGCGAGACTTTTCTTTAGCACTCTCGCTCTAATATAAGACGAAGTAAAATAAAGAAAGAGAGATATACTCATTATTAGGAAAAACAGATATTTTTGCCGGCGTGTATGCATCGCTGGCATGCTACTCTGTATAGGGACGGGGAAGGGGACTAAAATATTTTAGTATAGGGAAAAGAAAGCTAAGAAAAAAGTTGGGAGAAAGTGAACTTGATTAAACGATTTACATTAGCTTACCAGGTAAATGAATTCTTTCACATGTGAGAGTCATACTATTGGAGCCTTCCAACAAGGCCAATATCGGATAGGTAATTGATCGATGACAGTATGACCCGACGATGTTTGGAAGGTCCGCACAGAGGGCCTAATACGTTGCGCAACGTTAATTGTTCGTGGCAGATCACGTTCATTTCTTGTTCGAACAGTTGCCTCTCATCGCGGTACGCAAGGTATTCTATAGTAGTATGTGCTGCAACGTCTCTATGCTGCCACGGTTATCACAACACGAACTTTTGGTACGCCCTATGCGGTACATGTGGCTGTTTGTGTATGCCACGTTCTGTCGAAGGCGATGATATAACGTCTCGTGGCGAGGGAATGAGTAATGAGAGTTCTGCGCTCAGTGTTGGGTCAATAATATAGAGAAATCGATCGTTCTGAAGTGGCAAATTCCAAAGGCAGTCTTTTCCTGGCGTACCGTTTCGCGATAGTCCAAGCGTCGGCTTTTGTAAAAAAAATATCCTTCTAAAATTCCTATTTTGTAGTTCATATCGGGTAACCTCATCAGCTTTTTCGTTTTCCAAAATACCAGCATGGTCAGGCATCCATCAAAACGTAATGCTGTGTCCAGAAGCCTTAACCCTGTGATGGAGATGGGCGATATCAGATGCTGTATACAACTTGTTGATTCCCACTGTTATGCCTGTTCCACATACTTTGACGAGCTGCTTTAGAATCTGTATATGCAGCCCATCTCTCTGGCAGCTGGTGTCGTTGAATGACTATTAGAGCTTCCATACGAGTATTCCATACAAGTATTCCATACAACTATTCCATACAACTACACAGTATATAGTCGCCGAAGATGTCACTCTCTCTAGGTGAAACGCCAAGAATTTTCCAGTAGAGGGCACGATGACTCCGTCCGACGATCGAGATTGTGTTGTGTAGCCATTTGTGAATATGTGCATTACGTCAACATATTCTTTGTACGTATACTGCAACGTTGTCTGATGGGTTGCTGCTTGGAGCATTTGCATTTTGTGCTGATGCCGGGGATATGGGGAACGATTTTAAGTGCTGACAGTGTCCAGGTTGAGATGTTACTTGACATAATAGGTAACGCCTGAGCAGGTATTGACATACGTGCTCATATACTTTCTACGGCCTTCCCGAAGCTAGATGTAGGATTGGCTTGAGAAGTATACTTTAAGAAGTGAGTCTTGGAATAAATAACATGAGTGAGGTGAATCCGAAGTGTCTCCTGTGAAGAGGTCACTTCTATATAGAGGCAGGCACCTTGATTCTGCTGCAGTGTCCGCTCGAGACGACCCCTGTGGAAGACCAAGACAATTTCGAGAACTGTTGTTGCGTTGCTGCCCCGAGTGTCCTCCGGCTTATATGCGATATATTAAGGACGTGTAGGTAATACAGCAATGTCCCATACACATAGGCTTTATAAAGGAGCACCATCGATCGGCCGTTGCTGCCCCACTGGGATCCTGCTAAAAATCGCAATATGTGCGACGCCTACAAAAACTTCTCCCTCAGTTTCTTCACTTGAAGAGACAATGTAGGACTCCTATCAATTGCCACTCCAAGGAACCGTTGTGTCTTGACGTATGGAAGGGTACGACCACGCAGCACTATAATGGGCACTTCTCCATTTTCCTGCTCGCGAAAACCATGACAACGCTCTTGTCAGAGGACAGCTTGAGAGCTCTTGAATTTAGATACACCGATATATTTGACATGCAGTTCTCTCTGGAGGTGCTGTTGGGTGTTCCTGCGAGAACTTCAACTGAATTCGAATCTCGCGTGGGCGCACGTAAAATTATGTATCAACACGGATTAAACCAATCCAAAAACATTATGGAAAGAGCCATTCGCATTTTTAGGGGCGAAGCCCCTTACGCCGTGGGTCGTATGTCCCGTGTCGTCGTAGTAGCCAGTTGCATTGCATTGCATATCAATAAAAACGGTGTCACAGCATATCCACAAAGGGAATGGTGATGAGGGGGGGGGGGGCGAAGCGTCCGTTAGTCCATCAGTGCTTTCGTGCGTCCGTCCATGCGTTCGTCCGTCTCCTTCGCCCCACTCGTCCTCAAACAGCTCGTAGATATGTAGTAATTTTTTTTCTCACAGACATTGAACATGAAATCGTCGCTAACTCATCATTTCCTAAAGTATCTACCTCAAACCACATTTGATTCAAAGGTAGACCGACGATTCCTTCCAATACAGTGTAATAAAAGCTTGCGTAGTGTCGGAATTGGCTTGACTGCTAGATTGTGAGACATTCCAAATTAAAGGTGTCCCAGGTGATAGGCGTGTACCTATGTCTAGTCAGAATAAGAGGAAGCTGGGCCAGTTGGTAAGTATTCGTGCTATTTGGTTATGTCACAAACTCCCTGATGTGATATTCAAACCGGCGATATTTAATGTAATAAGATCAATGAATGAATAAATAAGAGCCAGGGAGTGCAAACGCGGAAACAAGGAGACAGTCAAGGCACCGCACACTTCTGTAGTCGATTACAACCTTTAATAATAAATGCGCACTCCACCCCCAGTAATGCGGCACGCCTGTCATTATTATGTCCACAAGAGCGACGATTGGCGGTTTCTATTCTTACCATAAGCACATTTTCGTGGTAATGCAAGTAGTACCCATTATATAAATTTAAAAAGTTGTGGTTCGTTGCTAAAATGTCGCGTTGCACATAACAGTGAAGACAAAATGTTCTATCACGTTCGCCGAAAAAAGTACGTTTTTTCGATCTAAAACTGGCGACATGAGCACGAGCCTGTAAGTGCAAGTAATGTGCCTGATATATGTATACAGGCGTTAGCCAGCCTTTGTCGTTTTGCGTCGTTCATTTGGGCAATCGTGTCTTCATTGCAACGTATAGTGATGTTTGTCTTGGTACATAGATGTGCCAAAGTGTATGTGCTCTTATTACTGAAATGTTATGAAGCCTTTGTTATGTACATAGTGTAAATCAACTTTTTGTAAACTCCTTTTTCGGGTGGTGGTTGTCAATCTTGTACGGAGTCCTCAATAGGCTCCCGCTGTAATTTCGTCAATAAGGCCTCACCAAGTGTGAGGCCTACGGGACGGCTTTATGCTCTCCCATAGTGGAGTACCAAGTATACATATACTCAAAATAGTTTACCACTTTTGCTAAACAGACATGCTTCAACGTCGCAATCTGCATCTTAAGCTGAAGCCCAGTTATCGGGACAGCCCACTTCTGTCCCAAAGTTGAGTACGAAGTACTCGTAATCGTAAAACATTTTTTTTGTAAACATACGAGAAATTTATGTACGTAGTTTCTTGTTTTCATTTGGGCGCTCTGTATAGCCGTCGTAAAGTCGCGTTCACGGCGTAATGTTTGTTAACGCGGCCTAATCAAGTGCGAGGCTCGCGGGACGGCTTTATGCTGTCCCGTAGTAGAGTACCAAGCACTCTAAATCATTAACTACTTTTTCTAGACACGTTTATAGCGGCCGCTGCACGGAGCTTACTTTTAATCTCAGGCTGTCCCCGACTATACACTTGCAGCTTGTGTCTGTTTTTGAGTGCCCTCTTCTTTAGAATGATCACTTATGGTCGCTGTTTCAGAGCACGGGTCTTCGTAACCAAAGAGTCGGGGTTTTAAATCTGTAGCCGTCGGAACAATCTCAATTTGTAGTGAAAGTTTTGTATAGCGCCTGAGTGAAAGAATTCGGCGTCGGCGGCGTGAACAAGAGTGGTGCTAGAGATGTCAAAATTACTCCAAAGTATTACGTTACATTACTAATTCATTTGGTAAAGTTATTCGCATTGGAAACGCATAACATTACAAGGTACATATTGCCGAATGTCACATGTCATATGGCCGTTGCTTTTGAAAAGTAACGAGGTTATTTCGAAATTATTCTTAGAAAAGTTCCTCATTCACGCAATACGTATACAATGAAACTTATTTTTAGCGCATATAGTTTTGAAATCCGACAGAACTAACTTTGTTCAACTCATCAAGTTTGTAATTTGCACTCAGGTTAACTTGTCTTACTTGTTTTCCCCTGATTGGTGAATTTATTCTCTACCAAGGCAAGCGATCATGTTATATTTTATTCAGCAGTTGGGGACGCTGCGAGTCATGTTTATTCAAATATTTCGCTTGTATACATATAGGGATTTCGAAACGTCCGTGATTACAGGAAAGAGTAATTACATTATTATAACTTTATTAGTAACACATCTGAATGGCACTAAAACTTTTGTATCACGCATACATTCGCCTCTCTGGGGTGTGCATAAAAGTTAATCATTGGGGAATTAATGGGTAAGATTAGGTAAAATGATGACTAGTGATAATTTCGAAGGTGAATCAAGTGAGAATGAATGTCAATTAAAGGAAATCGAAGGTACACCAGTGGAAATAAAGGCGACTCACTTCAGAATAACAAAAAATGCGAATTAAGGGTGAATGTGATTCACAGTGCACTATGGGAATCAAATATACTATGAATTAAGCAACGTAATGTAGAATCAAGCGGGCACTGAAATCAAGTAAGCCTTTCACTGTGCTGTCGCTGGGGTTAGCAAAGGGATATCAGCATTTTCTTTTCACACCATGCAGAAAACTGTTTCGTAAAAAAAAAAAAAACGCTATTTGGACAATCATGTAGCGCGAAAAGGCTCCCAAATGCATGCAATATATCGTGACAGAAGCGTAAAATGGCGCAAGCCGTCCGAGTCCGTGAGTTACCCAACGAGTGGTTAGATTAAAAGCCAGCCAATTATGATATTACGATGCGCACCAGCATAATTACTAAATGCGAAGCATTTCTTTGCGTACTGAAAGCACTTTTGCGTACTGCAAGTATCTATCTATCTATCTATCTATCTATCTATCTATCTATCTATCTATCTATCTATCGATTAATCAATTTATCTAATCTATTAATCAATTAATCTAATCTATTAATCAATTAATCTAATCTATTGATCTATTAATCTAATCTATTATTCTAATCTATTAATCTATTAATCTAATCTATTAATCGATTAATCTATTAATCTAATCTATCTATCACTCCCTTAACTTGGGATACACCAAAATTAGTACGGGAGGATAAGCTGGTTTGACGAATACGACGGGCTGGTCATGACATGAAAAATGTCACAATCTCGTCGCGTACGTCGTCAAACGCTATTTCCAAAACACGGTGGCACATACCCGGCGGCGGGTACGAGCCACTGGTATGCGGGTATGTGCCATAGCTGGCATTCCATATATATATATATACCCAGGAACGGCGAGAACACACACGGGTAATTTTAACGCATGAGCGTTAAGAAAAAGCTGACATAGTCAGCCTTGACCGGACGAATGCAAATAACAAATGTTAATAATGTTAGGAACAGGACCCTATAGCATTCTGCGTGACAATCAGGCATTCTACCACAGAGCCACGCCAGGTCTCGGAAGTACTTTGCAAATAGGCTCTAATGTTCGTGAAACGTCAATTCTGGTTGAAGTACTGGCTATCAAACTTTATAAACATTACATATGTACTCCTATGATACAGCTGTCATGTTGGGCTAACATCAATTGTAGCTACAGGCTCCATCCGCTGAGGTTGAGGGCTACCACCGTCATGAGCAATCAGCGCAAACACCAGTGCTTCATATATCAGCTTACCGCTTATGGTGTTGCTAATATTAATGCTGTTGAGTGCATCATCACGCAACTCCAAACAGCTGCTAATATAAAACACACGCGGCTGTCTAATGCATGTGTGTGCGTGTATTTGTACATATATATTGAGCGCGACTTCATAACGTACCACCCAATAAAAAATCTTAAAAAATACATTCACCTTGCCTCTGCACGCTTCGTATAAAATTGATCTTCAAGGTAAGCGGGATCTGCTGAATTTCTCATTATCATAAAAAAGCATCCACAAAGCATGGAGCTGCGCAATTCTGCGTGTTGCTTTACAAGCGTGCCCTAGTTGCTTCACCCATTCACAAGAGGAATAATTATGACTTAGTGGGGCCTTCGAAACTTCACTTGCCACTATAGCTTTCTAGGATAGTTTGAAACTGTCAATGTTAGCCCCGCCACCGTGGCTAAGATAATCGGCTGCTGACCCACAGGTCATGGGATTGAATCCCGGCTACGGCGACTGCATTTTCCGAAGATCACGCTGAAGACCCCTGTGTTCAGATTTGGGTGCTCGTTGAAGAACCCCAGGTGGTCGAAATTTCCGGAGCCCTGCACTACGGCGTCTCTCATGGTTTGGTGACGTTAAACTCCACGCGTCAATCAAACTGTTAATGCTAGGCGCACAGGATATGGTTTCATTACGGTGCGGTTGAGGCATGCACCGAAACTAGAAGGTATATAGACTAACAGCTTATAGTATATCGGAAATACGCACGAGGCCATGCAGATTTTTATCTTGCGTTATCGCGTTCTACTCTCGAAAACAATAAGGTCAAGCGTTTTTCTAAAGGTTTCCTTTTGTTTTTTTTCTTTTTTGCAATTAGGCATTGAACTAACGTGACCGACGCGTGTATGTGTCCGCATGTATGTTTGTGACGTCACTTACAGATGCTCGTCAATAAGACGCATCTGGTCTTGTAGTACGTCGATCAGTTGGTATGCTGGTCAGCCCGCCGGTCGTTCCGTCAACCCACCCGTCGTCACGTCGTTCGCGCAAGCTTTTTTAGGGGCGAAGCTCCTTAGGGCGTGGGCTGTGCGTCCCCTGTAGCCTGTATGTAGCCACCTCTGGTTTAGTTCTTGCAGTGTCCACTAGATGGCGGTACCGTCTCCTGTATGTCGCCTCTTCTCGTTTAGTTCTTGCAGTGTTCACTAGATGGCGGCTCCGTCTCCTGCATGTAGCCACCTCTCGTTTAGTTCTTTCAGTGCTCACTAGATGGCGGGACCTGTAGCTGATGATGAAAAGATGCAAGATGTTATAAACTAGACGGCGGTACTTGTAGTTGATGATGAAAGATGCGAGATGTTATAAAATAGGAATGATGTCACATATGGCACGTGTCATTGGTGGAAGGCAATCGTTCGATTTAGTGCGGCGACGTACGCTAGGGGGAACATTGTAATAAAATCGAGTAGGCAAAATGTACGGAAGATTCATGGTTTACCAGGTTTTCCTCCAGAGCTTCGCCCACTCATCATCATTCACTTCGTGGATATGGCGGCACTTTTTTCTTTATTTTTTAAAATTTATTGCCACATAGGTATGTACAGAAACAGCAAATATGGTGGGACAAAAGCTGCGTAAAGGCAGCTTCACTTTTCCCGTCTCCCCATACAATATGACAGCATCGCAAGAACTTGCACTTGTTGTGAGATTAAGATAGAAATACATACAGGAAACTGGTTAAAATAGTAATAAACACATATTTTCAAGTTACACAGAAGAAAGGTTAACATTTATAACAGCAGTTGAAATGATGCGGTTTTTTTTTTTAGAAACGTAACGTATACAGAGTGTCCCAGGTAACTTTAGCTAAAGTTTAAAAATATGCCGACACACACAATTACGACGCGACCAAATGCATGTTGCTGAACGTTGCCTGGAGTTTAGACTATTTCTTGCGTTCTCAAATATTGTTTAATTATATATGCCGCATTGTGCTGTCCCAGCAGGCCGGCAACTATCGTGGTGGCTTTACGATGAACACGTCTTGCTATCGGACACAAAAACGATAACCACTGTGACTGCTTATCGCTGTCATGAACCGGTGCAAGGGAAGCCTGCCGTTTGTACGTGAAACGTTGATTTGATTGATTGATTGATTTGTGGGGTTTAACGCCCGAAAACCACTATTTGATTATGAGAGACGCCGTAGTGGAGGGCTCCGGAAATTTTTACCACCTGGGGTTCTTTAACGTGCACCCAAATCTGAGTACACGGGCCTACAACATACGTGAAACGTTAGGGAGCACTAGAATCATCGTGCGTACTGGCGCGCGAGTGGGCTTGTCACGTGGTATTTTTTTTATATTTCGCGGGCATTTGTAATTAGCAGAAAAACACCAATACTTAACAGATAGAAGGATCAAAACTGTCTAATCAGTCGTTTTGCAAACCGATCTACAAGTTTCTCATTTAAATTTTTTAATCATCTTCGTTTCTTGAAAAGTTGGGTAATGAAACAGATCTAATTAAAAAGTATTGGTGAGCAACGTGCAAAGCGAGCAAAGTAATGGTGAGCAAAGTAAGGGTGAGCAAAGTAATGGTGAGCAAAGTAAGGGTGAGCAAAGTAATGGTGAGCAACGTGCATTTGGTCGCGTCGTCATTGCGTGTGCCAGCATATTTTAAAACTCTGGCTAGATTTACCCGGGACACCCTGTGTATGCTTTCATCGCATAATTTATTTTTTGTTTAGTCTTGAGAGTCGCTTTCCTTGATAGTCACTTGTCTGCCTGTCCGGGGCATGGTCGATCGGGTAGTCAGGTGCTGCCGTCGCGGACAAAGGAGGTGACACGGCTATGCCACCAAACACTGCACACTCGTGGGACGCGTGTTTATTTTACGCTTTTCAACTTCGGCAAACCGTTACGCTAGATCGGTCACGGCTTCTTCCTGCGGGAAGCCGCCGTCTCTGTTCCCAGAGGCGCCACTGCGGAACCATAGCAGAACACTGAGCCATGCAGAGGGTGTTTGATTTTCCCATGCCACATCGAAATCATCGCGCGCTCTTCAACGTGTATAGCGATCAACTCTGTCAGCGTACTGCGACGCATTATAATGCCCGAATAAGATCGTGACAGTTGTATGTCTAGCCCCGTCGCGGTGGTTTAGTGGTTGAGGTACTCGGCTGCTGATCCGCAGGTCACGGGATCGAATCCCGGCTGCGACGGCTGCATTTTCGACGGAGGCGGAAGTGATGGTAGGCCCGTGCTCAGATTTGGGTGCACGTTAAGGAACCCCAGGTGGCCGAAATTTCCGGAGCCCTCCACTATGGCGTCTCTCATAATCATGTGGTGGTTTTGGGACGTTAAATCCCACATATCAATCAGCAGTTATATGTCTATCGTCGAGGTGAATATGGGGGGGGGGGGAGGAATTATAGACGTTCTCGCTTTTCTGGTGGGTATACTTTCGTGGGAACCGGCGGTCACAATTCCGTTGCGGAGACATGAAAAGGGCCGGTGTACGTAATTACGGCCCACTTGAGAAAAGTACGAGGTGTGTAACACTCTGGTCAGCCTCACTATATAAGATGCCCCTCAAAATCACATGACCACTGCCTATGTACTTCATCAACTTCATCTGTATATCCATACTGTTGTAATGATCATCGTCATCATTTCTCATGTGGGCTGGGCCGCTTTTGATCTAGCACGACTGTGTCGAAATATAGCCTTGCTACTGCCGTACCGTGCTTCGTCTCATAATATGTGTGTTTGATTAAGAACGTAAAGTCCTTGTCAGGGCCTTTTTTTTTTTCGTGTGTAATCTTTATATCATGATTTAGGCAATCAAAAACCTTGAATTTACTACAAATATAAACTTACAAGATTTTCCCCGTAGTCGGGGACAGCCACCGGAGAAATGTACGTGTGTTTGTTTCCCAGAAAACATGAACTACAGCATATGGAGGAAAAATAAAGACGATGGATTATGAAAGAACGAGAAAATGAGCAAGTTGACGTTTCCCCCTGGAGCCGAGTTCCAGGAAAGAAAGCGCACGGGAACTTCATTGCTGGCTGTATTGTGACAGCTGGGCTTCAGCTGGCTTCCGAAAAAGAGAGGCGATGAATGGAGAGAACGAAAGTGCAAGAAATATGAATGTAAAACAGTGGCTTTGACGGAAAACGTGAAAAGCGGGTGGCAAAGAATAAATAGATGCTGCGAATGGATTCAACATGGAAGTATACTGGAAGAAGTAAGCTTTAAAAATAGTAGATAGATAGATAGATAGATAGATAGATAGATAGATAGATAGATAGATAGATAGATAGATAGATAGATAGATAGATAGATAGATAGATAGATAGATAGATAGATAGATAGATAGATAGATAGATAGATAGATAGATAGATAGATAGATAGATAGATAGATAGATAGATAGATAGATAGATAGATAGATAGATATTAAATAGATAGATATTAAATAGATAGATAGATAGATAGATATTAAATAGATAGATATTAAATAGATATTAGATAGATAGATAGATATTAAATAGATATTAGATAGATAGATAGATAGATAGATAGATATTAAATAGATATTAGATAGATAGATAGATATTAAATAGATATTAGATAGATAGATAGATAATAAATAGATATTAGATAGATAGATATTACATAGATAGATTTTTATTTATTTATTTATTTACAGATACTGCAGGCCCTACCCGAACCCATGCAGGAGTGGGATACAAACAATACATTCAAGCAATAACTAGTAATACACTGGAGCACAGGGACGATATTAGATAGATAGATATTAGATAGATAGATAGATAGATAGATATTACATAGATAGATAGATAGATATTACATAGATAGATATAGATATTACATAGATAGATATAGATATTAGATAGGTATTAGATAGATATTAGATAGATAATAAATTGATTCTTAATGACACGCTAAATATGTCAGCTGCTGCTTGTTGCGAGTCTACATGTGCGCATGAATCGGTTATGTTTATGAGTATGCGTCATTGCAATACCAGTCCAAACAATGTTGATGACGATGTGAGGCGTTTTATCATGTATGTTGCCTATATATGCATGCGTATACTGCCGTGAGTACGTGTCTCTACGGGCATGTTCTACTGCGTTTTGCGGAATATTGCCAGGAAGTTGGGAGAGATAATTCATATGCATGTTCGTTTGATGTTAGTCTTGCAATTGATACTCGCTAATTCCAACAGTAGTGGGACACACTGGAACCTAACAAATTGCATGCTCATACGCCTGAAAAGTCATGAATTCCTTTCAGAAAGGCTCATGACTTCAAGAGCTCATAAAGATACTAAGATTCTAAAACTCGTTCAAACCAGCATACTCGGCCTCAAATGGTTCGCAATTTCATAGGTATAGCTCATTCGCGCATCAAAAAAAAAAAAAAAAACACCACATCACTCTTACCAAAAGCTGACAGCTGTAACTATGACATCGAAAAGATATGGTATAAAGCAAATGCAGTCGTGCTACCTTTGTGACGTCGCAACGAGTATACGTTGTACTGGCTTGCAGGGCCGCCATTGGGTGGACTTGCAAATGAATGAGAACCTATACGTGGCACTGAGGTATACGTGTCATTTCATATTATCGCCACACTTGTAGATGAACAGGACAAAAAGAGTATATTATGGGTAGAGCTCTTACTATTCAACAGTAAAAAAAGTGTCATTTTGATAAGTAAAACTACAATCGAGACCACTGTCTTTTTTTCTTCCTCTTGTTCTGTTCTCAAGCCACAGATATAAGGTGCAAACACATCAATAAGTTACGATAAAGTCAGCTGGTAAATAACAAATGCGTCTCAGTATACATCAGGCAGAATATACGGAGCCCTTGCGAGATCCAGAATAATATTGAAACATTCCAACCAATGAGTCAGCAAAAAAAATGAAACGTTGAAGCAGCTTTATATTTGATGACGCAGACCGAATTTCATTAGTGGCGTTTACGTAGTATTAGTTCTGCTTCGGGTAGAGAAAACTTGTTCACGATGAATAGCAAAGCCTCATTTTGTTGCGCACAGCTGTTTTTGTCAAGTTCACACGGCAACGTGTGCTGCAAATCAGAATTGGAAACTTGCGCATAGCACCAGCACATAGATAGCGGTGGGGGAAGCAGCACGGCAGCCACGAGTTCGTCTACATTTACGCAAGTTCGACACACCCAACGTTGCAGGCTCAACGCGCGTTGCGTTGGCTTTGATGTGGCATTGTAGCTCCTGTGCTATTTGGGAGCAAAAAAAAAAACGTATATTTTTTACTGACGGCGAAACAGCACATAAACGGGGCGAAGAATGATCACACAACACAAGCGCTAACGAACAACTGTGTGTTTATTACACCGCTTACTACACCGCAAATTTTCTTACCGTGACTGAAAATATATATCAGAAAAAAGAAACTTGACGAAAATCATCACGTGCGCATAAAAATGAAGGAAGGAAGGAAAATAGCACGAAAAGAACTACAGGGAGGTTAACCAGCCAATAAACAGCCGGTTTGCTACCCTGCGCATGGCGGAGATTAAATATAGAGAGGAGAGAGGGAAGAGAGATAAACACAGCACATTAGGCAGCACAAGCGCACACACTCAGTCATAGTCCAGTCTTGTCTTCGCGGTGTGTGACATTGCTGTTACAGCCGCTTGTTCAAGTCCATGTCGCGTAGGAATTTCAACAGTGCTTTTGTCGCCTTCTGTTGCAATGTCTTCTCCCGCGGGCACTTGAAAGAATAGTGTCCACAGACATATGGCTGTAGTCGATTCGCGCAAGAACGGACGCCAGTGACTGTCTCTGCATGTCATACAACGGACAGTCGCACAGGATGTGGTGTAGCGTCTCTTCGCAATGACGGGCGTCGCAGAGAGCGTTGTCGGCCATTCCTATACGACAAATGAATAAGATTTTGTAAATGCCACCAATGCAAGATGAACCACTCACGAGTCGAAATGTGCCAAGTTAACAGTTCAAAATTCCCTATAGCCTGTGTGAACAGAGGGGTGCATCCTGGAACATGAGACTTGGCCCAGATATGTGCGTTTGTGAACCTTCTGTTCTTAACGAACAAGGCGTAAAATGAAATGGATTCTGTTGGCGTTCGATTGGCTTGGCTTGAGATCATTGGGAGAGGCCTTCGTCCTGCAGTGTACGGCTGTGTTCCAATACTCACCGCAGATGACTAAATAGACAGCTAAATGAACGGCGGCCATCTTAAGTCCCATTCCAATTCTCACGTAGCCGACAAAATAGACAGCTTCGAGAAGACCGCATCGTAGACAAATACGATGCAGGCTACTTTGCTGTCTAAACAAGATGGTGGCTCAGCGAATCGCTCAGATGGATCAAATCTCGCCAGAATGGCCGTCTGCCGACAAGCAGACGCTTTCCCGGACGCTCAATGTGAGTAACGTTAATTTGTTTTCGATTTTAACACGAAATAAGCCAGAAATTTCAACTGTTACGTTTGTTTATTTTAGCTTTTTCTTCTCGACGCGAGGTGGCGCATCGTCGCGTAAAAGCTGTCTAAACGTGTCCCAATTCTCGGACGGCATGGGCTCCGTGCGGTCTTCTAAGCAGTCTGCGTAGACTGTCTACGTGCTGTCTTAGGATTGGAACACAGCCTACGTAAGGCAGCGAGATAGTGATGATAATGATGATACTTATACACATATATTGCATGCATCATTTGAATAGTTTTAAGTGTTCGTGCAGCGTTTAAATTTGCGTGTATACGTAGTTGCGTGCGTGAACGCGAACTGCACAGTCCCGTGAACGCGCGACCAAATACTGACAGGGCGAGCGCGCACAAATATCGCAGCACGCGTTTACACACTCGCACGCCCTGCTCGCCTCGACGCTTGATACAGAGGGCGTCACCGCCCGTTGTCAACGATTCACACGTCGCTCCCCTTCTCGCGGGGCGGATCCGCTTCCATTCAATCGAGCGTCGACTCAGCACTCCCACATGTCAGGCTCGCAAAAGGAGAGAACCCCACGCAGCAGCAGCCGGGCGGGGGGGTATACGCTGTTGTAGTGCACTGCGGGAACCATCCCGCCCCATATATACGTGTAGGGATATAAGGACAGTGACAGAGCACCGAAGCCCCCTTTCCCCTTGTTCCCTACCAGCCCCTTCACTTCCATTGTGACTGACGCATTCACCGTCCGCTCGTCGTGTCTGCTTCCGCGAGCGCTTTAATGTGGGGAGGGAGAAATTGGGAAGGGGGAGTTATATTTCCTTTTCGAGACACCCCACCCTCCTCCTCACCTATCCCGCATGACCCGTCGCGATGCGGGATTCGACGGGAGTCTATGAGGCTGTATAGGGAGCGGGATAAAAAAAAACAAGGAGTAAAAGAAGCGTTGTTGGGCGACGAATGTGCGAGATGTAGGGACGTATCGGGACGAGAGGGAGAAAGGGGCGCGAGCTATGAGACGTGGGTAGAAGCGCCGGGATGAGGGGAAGATGGGAGAGGGGTTGGTCGGGCAGAGATTATGTGATATAAGAACGAATTTATTAGCCCCGAGGGAAAGCGGAGACGACGACGCGGCGGGTCGCTCCGCCGCTAAGCAGTTTCCCGCGTTTTTTTTTTGTTTGTTTTTTTCTCTCTACCGGCGCCAACGTTTCCCCGCGGGTCGCAAAGGCTGGCGTAATGGTCGTCGTCGTCGTCCAGGCGAGTCGAGCATAGCGCTGCGCGTTAAAGCCGATCAAGGTCCGCTGGGGATTTGCCGATGGCTGAGCCCCGTCTCGTCAGACTCGTTGTATGACAGTGCCGAAGAACTTCGTTGTTGTTTCGTTATTTTTCCTTTCTAATTGTGTCTCTAAGCCCTGGTTACTTTCCTTTGAAGATGTGTATATTGGATGGAGAGTGAGGGACGCAGTTGTAAGTGTGGGTGCAGGATGGTGGACCTGGTGGGGAACGAAAAAAGAAATAATAGTTGTATGTCCACACATGATATTTAGACCATCGCGCTGCATGATTTTTGTTAACGCAACCTACTGAATGGCGGCTGACTTCTGTAGGCCTCTGATGATAACATATATTCTTCAAAATGAGAAGCCATACCTTCGATGGATCATCGCGTGCAGTTTTCTATAACGCACATTCAGCATCGTCATTTATGCCAGTTGCGTATGGCTATATGACATGAAGAAAGTGCCCAATGAGTTTTTAATAACGTGGATCGGCCTAAAGTGAGATCATGTATGTGCAGATCGAGTTTTATTTTTAGCATGGCTTATGCGATACTGAAAACATGCACATTAATTCAATTGACAAGTAACGTCGCCGCACACCACCCTTTTGCCTACTGCACGTCATTCGACGAGTGAGATATTAACAGATTGATTTATATGTGGGGTTTCAACGTTCCAAAGCCACCATATGATTGACAGACGCTGTAGTGGAGGGCTCCGCATATTTTGACCACCCTGGGTTTCTTAACGTGAACCCAAATCTGAGCACATGGGCCTACAGCATTTTCGCCTCCATCGAAAATGATTCGATCCCGCGACCTGCGGGTCAGCAGCCAAGTAACTTAGCCACTAGGCCAACGACGCCGGGATGATCTGATACGTCTGTGCGGGCTTTTTTTTTATTGATTTCACGAATGATTTGAACAGTTCGGATGCTTTAGAACATCAACAGCAAGTATACTATCGCGTTGTATGTTTGTAGTGGGCAAAGTATAGATCTGGACTGCTAAAAACACTTCGGGGACTATTGTGCTCACATGGCCCTGATTGGGTGAGAGAGCTCTACCTCTATCAGCACTGCCAATAGCTTGTAAAACAGTTTATAATTCGCGAGGATGACAGAACGCAAGAAAACGATTATGAATTTCTCATGATTGTATCAGGACATCTGATATGTGTCTAGGATAAATTATGAACGCTTTGTAGCCCTATGCGCGCGCGCTTCTGTGGGAGAGCCATGAACTGTTCTGGTACACCCAGCATATAGGGGAACGTCTTTCTAAAAAAAAATAGTTGCCCATTTGAGCCCTATGCACTCTATTACGGGAAAGCGCTAACCTGTCCAGGGAAGAAATAGTCTGTGCTTATAAAAAGTGATTACAGATTTAGAGTAATATGTACTCTATTATGGGAAACCATAAGCCGTTCCATGCCTTTCGCGAGACAGCACTAGGTAACCTCTCCAGGGAAGAAAAAGTCTGTGCTTATAAAAAGGGGTTAAAGTTTTAGAGCAATAGGTACTCTACTTTGGGTGGGCATAAAGCCGTCCCATGCCTGTGTGTTTAGAAAAAGGGGGTAACGATTTAGAGTACTTTAGTTACTCTATACTATGGCAAAGCATATAGCCGTTCCGTGGGCCTCACACTCGACGAGGACCTCTTCTTATGTCTGAAGCCTGTGTGTTTAGAAAAAAAGTGGTTAACGATTTAAAGTTTTCGGTACTCTACTGTGGGAGAGCTGAAAGCCGTCCGATTATGAAGTATGCCTGTGTTTAGAGATATGTTTAACGATTTCGAGCACTTCGTACTCAACTACGGGAGAGCACTGAGCCGTCCCACAACTTGACAGTACTTCGCTTGGCCATACAGCGTATGGAACTACGTCTGTGTTTAAACAAATGTTTAACGATTTCGAGTACTTCGTACTCAACTATGGGAGAGCACTTAGCCGTCCCCTATAGGCGTGAAGAGAAGCGCGAAGCTTTACGCAAATGGAGCTATGTCTGGGGGGGGAGGGGGGGGGGGTTAGAAAAAGTGGGTAACGATTTAGAGTACTTACTATGTCTGAGCCAATTGCGAATCATTAGGTGTAGAGTGCACACCAACTTAAAGTGGGAACTGTATGTGAACCTAATGTTCGACAGCCCTGCCAATGGATATGGTGCACTTCCAAGGATTCTCTAACTTATAGCCATGATTTAATTATATAAAAAATATAAATTGAGCTAAATTGATAATTAACATGGATTACTTATTTCTTTTAGCCTGATATGACCCACTCACGAATGTTTCTATTGTACCACATGTCACGCGGCATTTTTCATTGAATGTCAAAAATCGTGAGTGAAGAAGCTTCTCGGCGGAAAATATTTTACGTGGTGGTGGTGAAAACTGATTTACATAATATAGTCACTGGACGTAATTCTGCGGAAAAGCTCCGAGTAGTCGGGCGTTCTTGGCTTGGAGAAAGGGCGGGAGAGGAGGAGGGGGGTCGGCTCAGTCTGAGGCTCCGCTTTCAGCAGCCGCTCTGCGGGCCTGTTCAATCACTCAGCTGATCTTCCAGGTTCTCGGTGACCAGCAGCTCCTCCTCTCGCTCCGCTGTCCGATTCTGTGTTGGTTCCAAGCGAGGAGGATTAAAGAAAAATTGCTTGAGTGGAAGCTTCAGCAATGCCTTGCCAGCAGAAGTGAAGCCAACTTTTGCCACTGCCAAGATGGTGGGAAAGATGCTCTTTTCTGATAGTGCCCACTCAAAGATCAACTGGCTTTGATATGGTATGTAAATGCTACGTCAGTATTAGGTTAAAGATAGTTGTTCTCAACGAAATAACACACAGAAACGAGTATGGACGACTGAATCTTCAAAGAGTTTTGCCTCCAATTAGAGGCTCACAAAGGAAAACTAGCAACTGGAAGACGCACTTGGAGCACTATGTGACCCGAAAATATTCCCACATTAAACTCGTTGGGCATGCGAGAGAAACGCTTCGTTTTTGAATTGCTGAAGCGTGATACTTTATCATGCCCCTAGTAAGATGGCCGCCACAGCCGCCATCGTGCCAGAGGAACGGCTTCACTTCTGCGCAATCATTTCCATTCCAGCATTTTTTTTTTTTTGAATGCATGCTCCTTGGTTCCAAGGCTGTAATGCATGGCGTGACATTTCCACGAGACGTGGTAGAGGCTATAGCTTTAGCTGGGCACCACGGGTAGTGAGTAGCAACGTTACTAGAAGAAATTCAGGTTCAAAGCTCCGCCGGAGGTGTGAGCCACGTGGCTATCGCGAGAACTATTGGCGCTGCAGTCATATTTTGCTCCCGCGGCCTGAGGTCCATATATGTTGTGATCGGCGGCGGCGATGGCAAGCAGTTGCCGAGAATGGTGCGCTGTATTCACACGTCACTTCTCGGACGTTTTTGGGGGGACTGCGTAGTTTACTGTACGAAAACGCGTTTGTCGTGTATGAAGCGTATACCGAGGAGGGGCAGATTTATCTACAGTGAGGTACGCCAAGTTGCTTTGCGCCGGGGATGCAATAGTGGCGAACGCAATGACGACTCCGCTTTGCCCAACTTGTTTGTTTGTTTGTTTATTCATTTTTTGTAAGCATGATTATACAGTGGCAGGGGCCAAGATAAAAGCTGTTATAAGCAGCGTGAGAAGTTCTTAGATGTAGCCCTCGGTGTCTCTCGCCCTGTGGGTCACTGTGGGTCACTGTGGTGACCGACTATCGTAAGGAAATTTCCTGTCTATAGTCTTGCACGTTACCCGAGAGTTCATAATGTTGTGCAAATGAGAATCGTCATTCCATTATTATTATTATTATTATTATTATTATTTCTGGCACCAATTGGCGGATATAGCAGAGGTGACGCCATTGATAATTATGTATATATTGTTTGACAATAATGTCACGGGGTCGTGACGTGGCCGAAGACAGGAGACTTCGTGTTAGGACTTAACTGTTTATTTGGGCGAACCTGTGCCCGGTAAACGGAAAGTCCAATTACAGCAGCAGTCTCGCACAGATAGCAGTCTCGGACTGATAGCGGCGAACGGAGCGTCGGCCTTCGATCAACAACTGACAAGCGGCGAAGCGCGTCGGCATTTTATACTCTTGCCGTCGAATGTTCTAGCGCTACCGCTGGCGGCGGCGTACGTTCCAGAACAATCTGTACTATTCGCACAGTGGGCGTGATCTTATCGAAATGATCTACTACAGTCCGGAACCTTCTCGAAAACTGCAGGCGCGGTTTGCGCTGAGAATCGTGCGCACGGTGTTTTGGGACGATAACAAAAACTTGGGAAATGGAACGGGGCAATAATTAAGTAACCATTGAAACACAATTTCAAAGCTTGGACGACGCTTGAGCCTGACCTTCAAGAGTAGACAGCGATAGCGTGACTGTGCGAATCACTTTCTGAATTACTATAGCCTATGGCTTCGGTCTCGGTGTATGCCGAGCTGTGTGGGAATGAACGACCGCGCGAGCAACACTGGCTTTTTTCAAACTATCGTAGAATGTGTATTGAAAGTACATTTGTTAAGTGCGAGCTATGCCCTAATCGTTGCTTTTTTGCGAAACCGCGAATGGCCCTCTACGCGTGCCTATAAAGGCATCACGCGAACATGCGTGTTGAGCGCACTGTATATATACACTGGGTGGGCCTTTAAAACATCCACTCGTTGCACGTTTCACATGTTTTGATGGTTGGCGCGATTCTATACGCTTCTACGTCATTTAATATTGAGTTCTTTAAAGAGTCATCTCCCTTCTACTACATGACTGAAAGAAGTGTGAACGTAAGGCCTCGCCTTTTTGACAGCGAAAGCTGTTACGAGATCACAATTCGTGTCTCGCACAGCACCGTAGTTATCCGCTGCCGCTTCCGGTGTCTGTAACCACGTCGCACGAAATTAGGAAAAAAAAAACCTAGAACCAATAGCACAGTGTGGCTTGCGAGCTCGGGTCCGCTGTGTGCAAGTCCAGTGTTCTACCACTGAGCCACGCCGATGCTTGGGACTTGCTGGCAAACTTGCCTCAGGTAGGCTTGATGTCGGGAAAGCAATCGCGTTAATACGACTTATAAAGCGTTTTAACAGAGCGAAAGAGCAACCAGTCGTCGCACAATGCGAATAGCGTAACGAGATGCAGTTCCCGGCGACGATGAGGACTTACACCTGAACTGGGTATGCACCATAGCTAATAGCTGAAAAAAATTGGGCAGATTCCACGTACAGTGGCAATCGATGATTTGCGAAGCACGATTGAGGAATGTTGATATGTCACTTTAAAATCAGCACAACGTTACAAGGTGTAGGTAAATGATGCCGTAAATGACTTCCGTGTCATGGTTAACATGTTTGGATGTGTCATTTAACTTCGTCATATATTCACGTCACGTGATACCCAGTTCAGAACATGTGCAGCTAGTGAAACGGCCGCGAGTATGCTATAGCGTGGTATGTTGTCATGCTCTTACATGACACGTGTGTCAGGATTATTATGTTTGCACCAGTCATGAATTTCGTCATCCATTGACGTCACGTTACAGCAAATTTCGAATACGTGGAGCTAGCGAAATGGTCGCGAGCGCGTCATTAGACAGTTATAGTTTACCGTTAGCGTGATAGCGTAAGTTAATAGAAAGGCGTTACCGTGCAGGAAACGTTCGTTGTGGGCAGCATCTTATAGTTTAACGGGATAGCGTTTACGTGGTTTACGTGCCCCAGCTGTGATGATGGCGCCACCTATTAGATGGTTAATAAGTTAAACAGTGAAAATGAAAAGAAAACGAGAATGTTTGCTTATGTAACCGCGCGAAGCATTCTTAGAAGTTTATTTCAGTAATAATAAAAGTAAATAAATATGAACCACGCACAAAACGCGAAAACATCTATGTTGCCGATTCGTTTACATCAATCTTGTAGTTAGGCCTAGAGGCGTTCGAAATGGGAAACTATCTCAAAAACTACGCCAACTTATCCGTAATACTCAGTCATCGAAGCTAACTGAAGGCAAGAGAAGCCACTTGGAACAGTCGTTTGCTGCGAATAAGGTGAATCTTTCAACAACTGCGCCAAAATCACTTCGAAGCGGGCGTCCGAGAGCGCCGCCATGTTTACGTACACTATAGGTACACCTACGGTACCACGGTAACGTGAAATCTGAAAAATGCCGAGCTTACGGGAAGCGGTACGGGTGACGTACGTATCTGCGCATGCGCACTTCGATTCCGGTATCGCGGTACACCCGGTAACCCGGTATAAGCCCAGTATACTATAACTCTCTATTAAGGGCCCAATATACTACAATGTAGCGTTGACGCGCGCGTACGCTGGGCACAGTGACACTACGTTAGCAAAACACGAGCACTGTATAGTCTTACGCCAGGCGTGACCAGCGCGACCAGTGCAATTGATGCGAAATGCGACATGCTGCACTTCGCGCCGATGCGTTACCCAGACAACACTGCGTCTCCCTCGTTTCCTTACTGCGGGATGCCGGACGCACTAAAACGCGCATGCTTCAAAAGCAACGCAGCGCACCTGCGACTCAGTATATTTATTTATTTATTTATTTATTTATTTATTCATACTGCAATCCCTATTACAGAGATTTTAGCAGGGTGGTTACAGATATAATTTTCACAATGTTGGCACTCAAGAATGCATAAACCAAACAAACAAACAAAAAAATAGAACGGCATGATGTGAACAATCAGGTCAAATTTGCTGCAAACAACTTTAAGGACGGCTCCATCACTTGGTTATTAGTTAGTCCATTCCACTGAGTTACTGTACGAGGGAAAAAGGAATATTTGAAGCAGTTATTTCGGGACCGGAAAGGGGTTATTGTAAGTTGATGCCTTTGGCGGGTGGCGTACCCAGAAGAAAAGGAAATGATATTGGAAACATCAAGCTTGTAATGCCCTTTAATTATTTGGTAAAGAAATTGTAGTCGTATTAAACGATTTCTTTCGGTAACTGAAGGCTATATGGCAGGACCGGCGCCTGGCATGGCAAAGCCGCTGTGACGCGACGAAATGAACGCTGGCGAGCACGCGCACCACGTCACGTCGAATTCTATTAGCGCCTTGACTGTGGCATGTAGTTATGTTCTCACATGACACGCATCTCATGATCATCATATTTGCAGCAGTCACATACCTTCTTCACCCATTGGCGTCACGTGCTACTAAATTTGACATGTGTAAAGCTAACGAAACGGCTGCGAGCGCATCATCAGAGTGGCATGTAGTCATGTTGTTACATGACGCGCGTGTCTTGACTATCATATTTGGATGTGTCATTTAGCTATGTCTTCTGTTCGCGTCGCGTAATACCGAGTTTGGTACACAGTGTGAAGCTAGCGAAACGGCCGCGAACGCATCATGAGCGTAGCATGTATACATGACTATAGTCATGTTGTTACGTGGCACGCATCTCATGTTTATCATGTTTGCACTAGTATCATACCTTCGTCATGCACTCACGTCCCGTAATACCACATTTAGTATAAGTGAAGCTAGCGTAACGGCCGCCAGCGCATCATGAGCGTGGAATGTAGTCAAGTTGTTACATGACACGCATCTCATGATTATCATGTTTGCACCAGTCACATACCTTCGTCATCCATTCACGTACTGTAATACCAAATTTGGTATATGTGATGCTAGTGAAACGGCCGCGAGCGCATCATGAGCGTGGCTTGTAGTCATGTTGTTACATGACACGCATGTCAAGATTTTCATGTTAGAATCTGTGGCTCTTGTCCGCCATGAAATCATGGCATACCATACCAGTTTTGCAACATGGCATGCGAACGACACCACCGCAAGAGTTGCAGAAGCATAAAATGTAAATCGTGACGTTTCTGACGTATACGTCATGATTTTCATGTGTTGACTACTCAAATATGTTCTTCATGCAGTCATGTTGTGCCATATCAAGTTTGGTATCGATACCATTATGAGAACGGAACTTATGAAGAAAACCCGCGAAACGTGAAGAAAAAAAAAACGCCGTATGACGGACCGCGAGCGCACTGCATGCTATAGTGCTGCTATGCTTTTTTTTACAACGCGGAAAAAATAACAGCGCTAGACGTACCGTACAGCAAAACAACTTAGTCTGTTGTTTCTGATAGTGCTCTACACATCAGTGTTCATAGTTTTGGTTTACATCCCATAATTTCAAAAGCTAGGTAATTAAGAACGATTAATTATATGTATGAGGAGAAATAAAAAAATAGCCTGAGTAGCTACAGGCTTGTGTGAGTAATAAGCGCTTCGTTCGATTCGCCTCCTAAGTGCATTTCACTTTCAAATTCTTGGCTCAAGTTATGTGGGACACCCTGTATATACGGCGCCGCGCGGGAACCGAGCTGTGATCTCATAACAGCTTTCGCTGTAAAATGCGTTCGGAGAGTGTTCTTTGTATGCTTGAAGCCAAGCTGCGTCAGCGATCGCTCCTTCGTCGCTGCAGATGATACATACCATGGAGGGAAGTTGCACGGTTGGTATACGTCTCATCCTCTTCGACGTCGGCACTCTCTAGTAGACTTTTTCTGAAATAAATGTTTTTTACCACCACCACCACCTCTTCGAAACGCTTGCTCACCTTGGTGATTGTTGAAAATTTCAACCCCCCCCCCCCCCAAAAAAAAATGTGCACCACCGTCCGAAAGACGATCAAGTCAAAATCGTCCGGCTTATTCTCCTGATCATGACCATTCGCGTAACAATTGCTTGATCAGTGGTAAGACTCTGTCCACGTTCGCCGACAGCGTTTTCCACCGATAGAGCGTTCACTCCCTCATATGGGTATAGGTTTTAACGCGATGGCGTTAAAGAGCTCGTGTCGCAGAAAACCAGCCGCCGGCGTTGGCCCCGTTGGTTGTGAGTGAAAAATCGTCTGTGCGTCTGTGACCAAAAAATCAAGTTACCGAGAAAGCCGCGGGAGGCCGCTCCACACGTGCGTGCGCAATCACACTGGCAAAGACGCGCATTCGAAGAAAAAAAAAGTGCTCAAGGTCACGAGGCGCGGTAGTTTCTTTGCCCTGCAACACCTCCCTGCTTAGCTTCCAGTGCTTCCGTCGGGACGAGAGATAATGCAATTGCAGCATGCGACAAACCTTTGTAACTCCGATCGCAGTGGATGGATTCTTACATTTTTTTGCGGAGTTGAATTCGTGAGGCAATAAGCTCTTCTAGTGAATTCATTCTATGGTTACTTGAAAAAGTGTTTCAGGGCTCCCTTAACGCATTTTGTTCGACAGGTGTCACGACGAAAACGAGTCCATTCGGCGATAATAGCGCGCGCTGGTCCAATCTACGGTGTGCGTGTTTGTGTGCATGCATGCGTGTGTAGTAACAAAACATATGAATAAGGATGCACTTAGCGGTTGAAGGGTGCACTAGGAGCTGGATTTAGCTATCACGTTCAACTTTTAAAGGCGTAGCTTAACGGTCCCCCAGATTTTTCGTTCCTTTTGGTGAGTGAATCCACTCTCGAACTTTTTCCCCCACTTGACGAGAAGCACTTGAATAACGTTTAGAGCCTTCTGCTTCACCAGTTCGAAAAAAAAATCATGCACACTCGGCAACAGTTCGACCAGCTCGGGTGCCGCCATGTTCGAAAAAGGCGGCGCACACCATTTCGCAACAAGCTTCCGCTGAGATACGTCCATGCGGGCTTTTTCTATTGATTTCACGAGTGACTAAAAAAGTTTGGATGCTTTACAACATCAATCCTGACCATATAATCGTGTTTGTGTCTTTGCAGTGTGCAAAATAGTTCTGGATCGCTAAAATACTTCAAGGGCGGTATTTTTTGCTGTGCTCAACGGTCCGACGAGAGAGCTGGCACTGCCAACAGCTTGTGAAACAGACAGAGTGTATTTCACGAGGGAGACAGTTGCGTATGAGCATTATTGTGAATTTGTGATGATCGTAAAAGGGGCACCAGTGCAAATGTTTGGAATAAATTTCGAACGCTTCAGAGCACTTCACGTGCTCAGGCATGAAGAGCTTTAAGCGTGTTTAGAAAAAGTGTTCAACCATTTAGAGTATTTGGCGCTCTACTATAAGAGAGCAGAACGCCGTCCCAGTCACAACTGTGTCACAGTAGCACTTCTGTGAAGAAGAGCAGGATGTTTAGAACGAATGTTGGACGATTCAGAGTATACACCATGTACTCTATACTACACGAAAGCATCCAGCTCTCGCAGTTTCAGCTTAAAGAAGACAATTTTCGAGTGGAATATGCGTGTTTAGAAAAATTAATTAATGATTAAGAGGACTTGGTACTCTACCATGGGAGAGCTGAAAGCCGTCCCATGGGCCTCTCACGTGATGAGGCCGCATCGACAAAAAATCACTTCAGCGAAACAAAGCGACAAGAAACAATTATCCATTTGTGTAGAGAAATTTATTCTCACGAACAGCGAACATCATTTACAATACAACAGAACATCGCGATAGAACATAACATCCACAGACACACAAAAAATTGTTACGAAAAGGCATGTTTACATATGTACACAAAACACGTACAACATACACAGATACGCAAGAATTGTTACAAAAAGATATGTTTACATATACGCATTACATGGTAAGCGAGGAACACGCAAATGAAACATAAAAGATCTATATGTTAGGTATTCACGTAGTATTTACAAGGTATTTGTGCGAGTGCTAATCAAACATTAGCCTACCAAAACCAGGCAGGCCTGAAACCAAGCTTTACACGTCTCTCGCAGACGAACAGAAAAAGGGCATGTGTTTACAAAGAGTGGTTAACAATTTTAAGTACTTTGGTGCACTACCATGGAAGAGCATAAAGCCGTCCCACGACAACGAGCCAACTTGTGTGTGTTTAAATAAAGTGGGTGTAACGATTTAGAGTACAAGGTACTCTACCAACTGTTTAGAAAAATTTTATTTACAGTATGTACAGAACACAAAGGGTTCAACCAACTTGTGCTTAGAAAAAGTGGTTAACGATTTAGAGTACTTGGGTACTCTATACTATGGGAGAGCTTAAAGCCGTCCCGTAGGCCTGTACATCAAGGCCCTACTCCGATGAAATGAATGGTAAAACGTAGTGTGTACGGAGCAAAGGTGGATGAGAATGGCTTGTGAACTTCGTGTTGGACAGCCACCGTAAAGTATCTGGTGTGCTCCTAAAGATTCTACACCTCTTCGCTATGACCTAATTGTATCGAAAGCGCAAATCAGGCAAAATAATCAGACCTACAAGAAGATAATTTCTTTTAACCTGGTTTAGTCTAGTCTTGGAAATTTCTATTGCACCTAATACCATGCGACTTTTTTGTTGTTGGATATCAAAAAATCGCAGAGGCGTTTCTCGGCGGAAAATGTTTCGGGTGGTGAATCATGAAAACCTTTTTATTTGCTCATCAAAGTATTCTGCGGAGAATCTCGGAGTGGTCGTATCATTTTGGCCTGACGGAGGAAGAGAGGGAGGGGGGGGGGGGAGGGCCGGCGCAGACCAGGGCTTCACTTGCAGCAGCCGCTTTGCGGGCCCGCTCGATGAGGCACAGCTGATCTTCCAGGTTATCGCTGACTAGCGTATCCCCCCCCCCCCATCACTCTGCTGTGGGATTCTGTAATGGTGCTAAATCTGTAATGGCCTAACATTCCCTCGTGACGTATAGGGCAAAGCAGCTTTAGCTATGCACTATACGGGCGGTGAGTATAGAGTATGCCGAGGGACTCATTTCAATGAGGGTACATGTGCACGTTTGGAAACGTGCCGGTTTGAATTTGCCTCCGGCTGACCCAAGCCCTTTGTAATGGTTCAGGATGGCCAAACAGTCGCTGCGGGAATGCTGGGTATAGTTCACGGACTTGACTAGTCTTGGCGCTTGCGTGGCTCGAACGCACTTGGGGCTTTGTTTATAACAATGTTTTGGTTTTGTTTACAACGAAGTAATGAACCGTTGTGAACTTCGTAAGATTGTTTCAAATAATCAGCCAGGAATGGGCAACGTGGTTACAAGCGAAACCGCCAAACCTTTACTGAATTTCGTCTCGTGGGCAAAGCAAATTCAGACCATGCGGAGCCAAAGGAACGAAGTTTAGAAATATCCGTGCACTATACCCATAATTTCCCCATGATGCGTCGTGCGTTGCAGCTCCCGTGTGCACTAGCGCCAGGGTCCCCCCTGGGGCATTTATAGGAAACTGTATACGCTTAAACCAGCTTGAAGGTTTCGCCGGAAAACCTGACGGCTCGGCAACTTCCATTGCTATAGCTGTATGGAGCTCATTCATAGCCCTTTGTAATGGTTTAGGATGGTTGAATAGTCGTGACAGGAATGCTATAATGCTGGGTATAGTTCACAGCACCTTATGCGGTTAAGTCAAGTTAAGTCAAGTCAAGTTTATTAAATGGTTCAGTTGAGCTACATGTTTAGCGTTATTACAGCAGGAGGTCCCAAAGTTTCAGAGAAACTGACAGGGGGACCTGCTATGGCTACATGGATGGGGTAATTACAAAAAAATACAGCAATAGTATACGGACTTGTGAGTAATAATAAATAATCTTGATTAATAATAAAAATACGATCAATACACAACATAATGGTAATACTCACTATTGAAAAATAACAAGGAAATAGTCAAAAGCAAGTGAAGACAAAAAACAATATTAATGAACTCTACGTGACAAATGCAACACGTTTCGTTATCAGTGTTATCAATTATACAAAGGCAAATTGGAGTAGTAAAATAGCACAGAACTGTGGAGAGCTATTACCAGTTAACTACACAAATCGGATGAGTTGATTAATTCCTGAACGTAATATTTCTTACTGCGCGAAGTGAAAATATGGATGTTATGCGATGTTATGGTTCTGATGATAGAGAAAAGTATCCTTGAATGTCGGCACCGGGACGTTAAGCTCCAGGCACATTTTCAATACAAGCTCGTTATGACCCGCAGATTTCGGTGATGGCTTCGTACGTGGAAAATCCGGCACTGGTGAGCGGCCCTCGAAGATGCGACAATGGCTTGCGTTGTTTCATGAACCAATTTCCAACAATCGATACTCTCTCGATCACGCACTTTTTCGGCTTTCAGCCATTACTGACATGGCAACCTGATCTATTGAGGTCCTTTGTCGTTGCACGTTGCCACATTTCGTTGTTGCGTGGATGTGATGGGATATGACCGTCGTCCACGCTGGAAGCAAGTGAATGCTGTGCCGCTGGAGCATTCGTTTATTTAGTCGTTTAATAAGGGTCACTGCAAGTGCACCAGATGGCAGGTTAAGCTGTATACTTTAGATAACTTCAGGTGGCTGAAATTGTTCAGGGTCCACGTTATATAGACTGAGTGCTTCATAACCTCATCGTGGATTTTGGACGTAAAAGTAAGTAAATGCGAAGCAAAGAGAGAGAGAGAAATAATTAAAAGGAAGAGACAGGAAGGTTAACCTAGACGAACTGGTTTGCTACCCTGTACGGGGGTGGGGAAAAAGGTCGGAAAGAGGATAGATATAGCGAGATATAAAATAAATTAGAAAAAACACATGCGCACACAAAATCAAGCAAATTCTGAAGGCCCACAGTTGGCTATGGACCATGTCTATATTTTATTAGTGCGAATGGTATACTTCTGCGGGCAGGTTTTCCGAGTTTGGCTATTTTCACTGCAATTCGGCCATTTTTTTTTTGTCCCGGTGACGAAACGAAAAATGCCTTCGCTATACCTGTCTACGCTTTAGTTACTGTCTTGTTTCCTCAATCGAACCGAGCTTTGACGAAAGGGCCGTGGCGTTAGTGTGTCTGTACTCTGTCGGGCAATCCGACAGCACGTGCGGAAGCGTAGCAGGGTGAGTGTCGCAGCACCGGCAGTGGGAGGTTGTGTAGACGTCCGGGAATATGAGGTGAAGGCGGACAGGTGAAGGATACGTGTTTGTTTGAAGTATAAACGCAAAGTGGTGGCCTGTGCCCGGGTGAGCTTGGGTTGAGGTGGAAGAAAGGCTCAGCATTTCCAAATTACTATTTAGTTAACGTCGCGGTCACTGACTTATTATTATAAGGCGTAAAAGCATGGCGGCTAAGGCATGTTCGCAGCTTGCGAAATTGGATGAGACACTCGTATTACGTAAAATTGCAGGCTTTTAAATGCGCGGCTGCAAGTCTCGAAGAAAACTGAACTTTTGCACGGGGCCTCGTGTTACAGATCGCCCATTGCGAAACCCGAATTCAAATCGTAATTGGAAGGGGAGAAGACAATCGAAAGCGCTCCTCGCAGTGAGCGCTCTGCACATATCGATGACAGTATAGAACGGATTCTTTTGAGATTTGCTTGTGGTATACCCTTTTGAATTTGGTACGAATAGTGACACGAGAACCGTAACTACTCAAACTTTATTATCAATCAATAAATGATGGCGCGAATGACTACTATGCGTGACTCAATGTGATTAACCAAGCGACCGCGATCTTGAGAACATGCAGTCATGGTGAACTCATTTTTTGTTGTCACCACGGGGTTGTTACTTTTAGTCTGCTTTAAAAAAAAAATCAGATGAGGTTCTTGAAGAAGATGTTCCCACAAAGTCTAACGGTTCGCAGCGTTTGCATAGTTTCTGTGCGTATACGCTACATTAATGGTATGTAATGGTATGTAATGGTAATGGTAAGTAATGGTAGCGGCGCTGCAAAATGCTATATAACGCAAAGGACAGCATACTCTATTCTATAAAACCACCTCCTTTAGCAGCTCAAGAGACACTGTTATGCCGCAGCGAATAATTACTAAAGTCAGTAGTTTATGGCTGTATCTCAACAATTTTGATTTGCAGAAATTTGTGTGCTACTTATTTCGAATTTCACTGAAGTATTTGTCCTTGCGTCATAGAAATAATGATGACGGCATTGTTCTCACGGAAATGTGGCTACTTTCGGCTTCTTTTACTACATTTTGGCTCAAGTTGGCTATAGCTACTTCTTTACAGTATAGTTTTCCCAATTTTTATGCTAGTTTTAGTTTTTCGACAACCCTTCTCTGCGTGCAGGGTTAACCTCTTTGAACGCACATAACGTGCAAGCTCTGCAGTAGATGTCTAGACATTTTAAAAATATGAGTGGGCTCAGACATGAAGGTTTTAAGCATTTTGGTGACATGAATTCTTTTTTTTATTCGTAATTGATACTTACTATAGCAAGCTCATCTTCTGTATATCAACTTCTGTCTAAGCTCACGTCAGTTCTGTCTCAGCGAATTGATTTCTCGTCACAGGTGTCATCTTCTACCGAGGACGTTTAGCGACTAGTATTTCAATGAATGCAAAATTCTTTTCTTTTAAACTTCTGATCATAAATCAGCAGTTTTTTAGCAGTCTTTGATCAAACTTGTCTTCATGAAGCTTTTTTTTTTTAATTCCAGTGAACAGGAATATGTTTTTCAAGGGAAGTTCTTCTGCCAGTATATGAAATCGAATCTGGTGGTTGCCTAGCTGGCACAAAAGATTCCGGACACTTTTCATCTTCCTGCAAGTTGACGATAGGTTAGCTTAGGTTAGGTCCATTGGTTTTTCCACTCTTCCTCAAAAGTGAGAGACCGGCTTAAAAATGTTTCTTATTTCGGCGAATCCACTGAGCAGGCCTTTCGAAAGGTTTGAGCAACTTTGGCTGCCTATGCTTGCCCAATTTCTCAATACCACCTGCTAACTTGTTAACAGTGAGAGACAAACATCACATTCGTGAACCCATTGGCAGAAAGAATTTCATTGCATTCCCTGTTTTTCTGTAACACGATCACGGAGTGCAATTCTCTTCCATGGAATAGGAACCCGGAATAAAATTGCCCTTTCACCCTGACGAGGTACGAAACTTCTAACTGACGTGCTCTGCTTTAGTTATCTTCAACAGTCAGCCGTTTCTACATTCGATATGCATACATAATTCTGTATTTTATGTTTTAGTAACATGTACGCATGCCAATAGTCATACAACTCAGTCACGTTACACCCGTAGCTGTTGTTCAATAGATTCAAGTATACGCGACTCCGTTGAACAGCATGCACAGGTCGGTGGTTAAGACACATAATCATGTTTAGGTAAACACAGGCTCCTTAATTCTTTTGACTATATCTCCACCACTGTGTTAGTTTATGTAGTTTGGTAACATATTTCTTTCGTCAGAACTTAGAACATAGCGTTCAATATTTCGCCGATGTTTCTTGCCTGTGCTGCGTTTTATATCGCTCAATGAATTCGCAATGCTACAAAAACAGGTCATACGTTCAATGCTTATCCACAGAAGTATACTTGTCTTAAAAATGTTTTTTTTTGTTTCTCTTACAGATGGCTTATTGGACTGGGCTCATTCACCCCCTTCGTGGCTGCTCCCGGAGGCAACGCATGACGTCATCCAGGTGAGACGATACGACATCTTTGTCCACGCTCACCACCCATCACAAAAAGAAAAAAAAAAAACCTAACGTTCCTTTGATTGATGATTGATTTGTGGGGTTTAACGTCCCAAAACCACCATATGATTATGAGAGACGCCGTAGTGGAGGGCTCCGGAAATTTCGACCACCTGGGGTTCTTTAAGTTGCACCCGAATCTGAGCACACGGGCCTACGACATTTCCGCCTCCATCGGAAATGCAGCCGCCGCAGCCGGCATTTGAACCCGTGACCTGCGGGTCAGCAGCCGAGTACCTTAGCCACTAGACCACCGCGGCGGGGCAACCTAACGTTCCTTTGCGAACATCTAAAAGATCAGTGAGAGACTATACTCTCAAGTTGGGCTCTGATCGCTGAATATCATCCCTGAGCTCGTATTGACTCCATCCCTCACGTGGTATACATGTGCACGTCTCCTCCATCACGCGACGCCCATGTGTGTGACGAAAGCGTATCCGACAGATCACACCCGATCCCGCATTAGAAGCGGCCCTCCTGTATACACACGTGGATGTGTGCGAGGTGTGACACGGTATCCTGCGGGCGCGCAACGAATATGGCATGAATTATGCATGGCTCTCGAATAGAGAGACTGCAGACAACCCTCCCTCCGCGTCCTCTTCGGCGAGTCGCAGCCGCCATTGAGCGACAACGGGCGTTATGCGAGACGCCGTGATACGGCGGTAGGTGCCTCCCATCTCTTTATACGTACCATAGAGTAATAGAATGGAGCTGGGTCCAGGGCGCCATTGTCTGGGGCATGTGGAGTTCCCATCGCGTTGCATCGGCCCCGCGAGATGTCTGCTGAGCGAGTGAATTTGTGTGGACGTGAAAGAGGGCAAGGGTAAGATGGAGAAGGGTAAGATGACAAGCGGCAAGCCGTACAGGAAAGCCCTGCTGGCTGGTGTCATCAGCGTCTGACACACACGTTTTTTGTCGCTGTCGGTGCGTCGCGCTCCCGAATTCTCCCCCCAAAACCCATGCTGCTGTCGATTGTAATTGTCGGTGGCGGCCAGGCGCCGCGCTCGAAATGAGGTGCGATGTGAGAAAGGGGGAAGACTGAGAGGGAGAAGCGATGGTGAAGCAGTGATCTTCTTTAGCCGTAAGCATGCTCTCTGTAACTGGAAAAGGAGACGCGAAAAGAGAGGGAATGGATTCCCGTGTCGGGAAGCTGAAAGGATCTGGCTTTCAGAATAGGGAAAAAGATCGGGGGGGAGACGAATGTAAGAGATGAGGGGAGGAGGAAGCGGCGATGAAGAAAGCAAGGAAGCGAAGACAAAATCGGGGCACATATATAAAAGAAAGCAGAAAACGGGGAGAGCCATCGTCGGGTAACGGCGGTGTTGTGCGGCGCTCCGGTGTGACGGCGATTCTCGTTTCCGATTGGTTGGTTGGGTCGCCGGTGATGGCTTCCTCTCTTCCCCTTTCTATCCTGGTTTTGTGTCGTCGACGTGGAATTGCGGCTAAAGCACGGAGGAGAAGGAACGGAAATGGCGGCACTCGTTCGGGGAAGAAGGGCGTATAGCGACTCTGTTTTGATATCTCTAGTATCTATCTTCCTTTCTTTATTATGTGCTTAGCGTTCTCTCTCTGGAGGGGGGGGGGGGTTGAGCTCTCTGTACATATTTCTGCCCCCCCCCCCCTCCTTCTCTGAGGAACGCAAGGGCGAGACGTGAAAGGGAGCTACGAAAGTATCCGCACGATAGATTGAACACGTTCCCGTTGTCAGCACCCGCCACGCGAAGCGCGGTCGTCGCCTTCACTGCTGCTGCTGATGTGTATGTACCCGGTTGGTGGTTGATGTGAAGAGGGCTGATATGGCGCCTCCGCAGCCGCGTCTCCCGCAGCCATGGGGAGGCTGCGATGCGGGATAATGGTGTTTGAGGACTCGTACGAACCCGCGGGAGAGAATAGAAAGAGAGGAGGGGGGAGCTTTGCGAGGCTCTCGGGTCGTCGTTGGCACTCTCGCGGTTTCGCGCACGCCAGCGCCCTCTGTGTCAGAGTGTGTGCGTGCGTGTCTAGCGGTAGCGAAGAAGCCGAGCGAAGCCGGCTGAAGTCGAGAGTGTGGTTGGTGGCGCGCGCGTCGGTGCTCCGTGTGCCGTATAGACGTGCTGTTAGCGTCAGCGGCGCTGCGTGAAAGGACGCGCCATCTGGTGGGGGGAGCTTGCGTGGAAATTGAAATGAGAGCGCGGGTAACGGTGGCGTTCTGGTGTGTCGACACAGCAAGGGGACTGCAGAATGGAAAGCGGGGGCGGATGGAGCTGAAGCGGGGTGATAGAGAAAATCACTTTGAGTTCTTTTTTTTTCTTTTTTTAATGCACGATTTCTTTACATCGCTCTCTCTCGGTTTGTATATTGGTATCCTTGTTGCGTAATCGAGTGACTCTGGATTGGACTCTTGGTTTCGACTCGTCGTGCTGCCGTGAAAGAGATAGTTAATAGCAAACGCCGATTCGCATCTGGCCCTGCGCCGACAATGTCAGCTATACAGTGTGTCTCAACTATCACGCGGCAAGATTTTAAAGACGGGGAAAGCAGAAAAAAAAGGAAGAAAACAAATATGATTGGCGGAGAGGATTTGACCGATAAGCACTCTATAGAAGAGCATAATGTTCACGCTGCCGAAACATTTTCGTGCAATCTTGCCTCATCGAGAGATTAGAGGCCGTTTTTTTTTCTTCGTCGCGACTGTTTTCACAAGAAAAAACTGTGTATTTAAAAAAAAAGCGCTGCATGTAAATAAATGTGTGCAAGAAAACAAACAGCCAACGCGTGCTCCCTGTTAAGTAGTTCTTTGACTCGACATCCGAAGGTCACGGGTTCGAATACCGTCCATGGCTGGTCGCATTTTCGACGGAGGCGGAAACACTTGAGGCCTGCGTTTAATTAGATCTATGTGCACGCTAAAGAACTCCAGGTAGCCGAAATCTCCGAAGCCCACCACAACGGCATCTCTTATAATCACAACTTCGTTTGAGAAGTTAAACCCCAGCGATTGCCGATTGTCATCTTTGACTCGACGACCTTTCCGCCGTTTTTATGAGCGGAACCACTGCACATCTTTTGCATTTGAAAGCAGTGCAACCGCAAAGTGTGACACAGAGGACAGTCTTCTTCGTGAATCACGAGTGACCTCCCCTCTGGCAATCTTTTTAGACAGTGTCAAAGTTCGCAAAAGCCACTTTGTCAGGAGCGCACGATTCCGGTTCCCAGCGCTTTTGCAGAAGTCGTCAATCATTCCGCGTGCTTAGTTTCCCGTCTGTTTTCTTCTCGCATGGGAATAAGGCCGGATTCCTTATAGTCCTATCACCCTCATTAGTTCCTGAGCATTACCATGCGTCTGCATACTTGAACGTCCACGTGGAGTATAGGCATCATTTGGAGAGTCACATACATTCATATAGTAGAGCTCCCATCAATCACCGTGAGCGACGCCACTCGAGGAACTCACGAAACTGGCAAGAAAACGGGCATCCTTGCATCGCAGCACCACGAAATACAATCGAACGTTATTGTATACCCAATAGACTCTCGTGCATGGTAGCACACGCTTATAGTATATTAACATTCACATTCCTACGTTAATGAGCCACTACACTATATATAGAGTGTATGTTGCCAGCTCCCCATCAGCGGTTTTTGAGCGATTAGTACCTTACGTGTTCACGGTCTGTTGCATACGACGTCTTCATCGCGATCTCATTATGCGAGAAGGTTGTGTTTTTGGTTCCGTAGGCTCAGGCGTTTCATCGGATCGCATAAACAGGGAGCTAGTTATAGGACATACGGTATATAAAACAAAAACGCGCTTTCCTTGGCACTCTTCCTCGTCTACAGATGCTATTCCTTAGAACACTACACTCTCCTCCAAGGAAAGCAAATTATTTTGTTGGAATAATAACGCGGCCGTCTTTCGCTCCTTCTGCGTTATGTACGTATATGCAAATTACATTCAGTCGCGCACTCTCTATTCGAAGCGTGTACACGCCTATCGCGGTAATCGTCTCCGCTCGAGGGACAAGACGAAGTCGTAGCCGCTAGAGAAAGCGGACAAAAGGAAATAAGAAGGCGAGAGCAGAGGGGACGAGTATAGGCCATTCCGAGCCGGAGCCAATCCAAGCGAGGAGAGGCAGACGACAGCGGCGAAAGAGCAGACGACACGCATGCATCCTCCTGTTCATGGAGTTAACGCTTCTCAACGGCCTGCAGCCGCTTAAGTTACGCCCACATGTTCGCTGTAGAACTCATCCGGGTGTGTGCACACGTACGCGGAAGACAAAAAAAAAAGAAGCAAAGAAGCAGACGCTGCGCCTAAACTTACTTCTTTGTGTGCTTTTTCTTTTCGGTTTTACTGCCGATGGAGCTCCTTCTTCGTGGATTCTTCTGTGTAGCCATGCCGAGACCTCGAAGTCACCTGTGATTAGCGAGAATAATGGAGGAGTTCCACGCCGAGATAACGAATCATTGTGCGTATGCATGGCAGCACGGGGGTTTAGAGCCGCATAAAGTGGCTCCTTGTTGTACGCAGAATGCGTGCCAGGCGCACATTGGTTGGTTTTCGTGAGGCGCATGTGTGTGTGTGCAGCCGACCGATGGTCTTTTGTCTTGGCTCGTCGGCGAAATACTTGCATTTCGCGTGCTCTTCTTACCTCTTCTTTGGTTGGTTTCTGAGTCCTTTTGTTTGGCTCGTAATGGTGTAGTATGGCTTGACATGTACGATGGTCATTGGAACGAGGCGTACCTCGTTGTGTTTCTGCCTTTGGTCGTTCCCTTCTCTCTCTCTCTATCTCGCTCTCTATCACTCTCTCTCACGTATTGTTTCCTTAACCACGCAGAGATGGAGAGCGGGAGTGACGTTGAATATTAATTGCAATGCGGCTACCGGCATTTCGCTGCGCAGGCATCGCTTCCTCGAATGAGTCCGCGGGATTCTTTCAGCGTCGCTGCCTTTGTTTACCGAAGGCGGGAACCACATGCTCAAACTCGCACAAGGAAGAGCCGAGGTTTCGTTACGCACGCAATCGCCCTTTCGATCGAGCTTCTAGAACGTCAGGTGTTGTCATTTATAGTTCCTCGTTTTCGCAGCCGTAAGCTTGTACACACTGCAGCTGCGTGCGCAGCTGAATATGTGCCACGTTGTATGCGGAGGTATATTTGAATTGCCCGCGGGTTCGTGCTTTTTCGAGGCGACATGGTATAACCTTGGCGAGTACGTGCAGGATAAGAAGAGTAAAGGTTGAAGAGAGGACGACACGTTATACCCGGGGACAGCTCTTCTTGGCAGTGCTTCGGGTACTACAGAACCGAAACGAGCGCCTGTTGATGTGCCAAGAAATAGTACCAAGCTTTTTTTGATTTTTTTTCTATTTATCTCTGCTCAAATAAATACTGTTTCATTTATTATGACACTAGACTAGTTACGATAAGTCCTAGGTAAATTGAAACCATCGCATACCTCAAGAGATTTTTATTTTTCATTTCTTAGACGGTGCCATGCTTTCTTCACGCCTTTTCTCCGTAACAAACATTGCGTCCCTGACGTAGAGGTTCAATCAATCAAACAATCAATCAATCAGTTTATTATCATGTCATAAAAGATTGTTACAGGGAGTACAGGGAGGTTGGTTCATGTGCGGCAGGGAAGTCACCGTTTAGCTCTGCAATACGATTAAACTTAAAATGCTTCACTGAAACACACAATAACAGTTGAAATGTGTCTCTCTTCTATTCAATTTTTACCGTATATAGTCATAAAAGCAGTAACGGTGTGAACGAGCAAAACCGAAACTGGAACTGAAATCAGAAGCAACGTGCTGAATTTCTGGCGTAGTAACAACAATGTGTGGTAGCCCTGCTGCCATAGCCTTCCCTCTACTGCCAGGATATGCTGTCCCAAAGTATATTTCTGCAACCATGTATAGTTGGTAGCACGGCTCGGCGTCTGCCGGGGGGAAATCAGGGGATCAAAATCTTTTATTTTCAACGTTTTATGTGTACATGAGATGTAAACGGGGGAACAGTCGAAACTTCTTCAGCGTGATGAAGCTCTGGTCCCTTAGGCAGACAGTCGGGAAGTTGATCTCAGTAGGATAATGATGATGATCTGATTTGTGCGGTTTATCGTCCCAAAACCACCATATGATTATGAGAGACGCCGTAGTGGAGGGCTCCCGAAATTTCGACCACCTGGAGTTATTTAACGTGCACCCAAATCTGAGCACACGGGCCCACAACAATTCCGCCTCCATCGAAAATGCAGCCACCGCTACCGGGATTAGAACCCGCGACTTGCGGGTCAGCAGCCGAGTATACTTAGCCACTAGGCCACCGCAGCGGGGCGCTCTCAGTACGATAGTGAAGACCATATGCACCATAGTGTAGTGCCGTTCGGTAATACATACTAGGAATGAAAGTGTAATGCATCGATAAAAAACAAATGAACAGCAAATGCCAAATACAACAGGGAAACGTTTTTTATGTGATGCAGAAAGAATAGTACAATAATAGCATCATGTATGAAACATCGGTGTGTTTTTTTTTTACTTTTTTTTCTTATCTTATTCTTTAAAGAGGCTTCTACAAGAACAGGCCCAACATTTTAGTTTTGTTTAGTGGCGCCACATCATTACTAGGTTTGTTAAATCAATCGAGAAGGAGAAGAAAAAATGAAAATTGAAGAGGGAAAAAGAATGAGCTGCATTGCTGCAGGATCTCGCGTCAATGTGGACGTCCATTGACTACCGGCTAACGTGCAGCACTCGTAAAAAAATTGTCCTATAACGTTGTAACACAAAAGCAGAAAAATGAATTGAAAAGTCGAAGTGATGTCTGTAGCCTGCTGTATTACATAAATAAAATTAAGAACACACACACAAGGCAAAAACAGGCTTTAGGCGTTACCCGCAGCACAGTCACAGGTTATACGGTACAAGAATATACCCTCTTAAAATGGCGCCAAAACTAGTTTGTTACAGGATCTTGAAGCTGCAGCACCGAGTGTGAAAAATGACGACTCGACAACTCACCTAAGAATCACTTTTTGAAAGGAATTGGCAGTCGCCGAGTGCATTGTAGCTATGATACTTTGACTCGGTATTGTTTGTGCATAGTTCACCTACTCATATTTATTTAAATACTGAAATAACTCATTCGTTCATAGGTATGTACTGCCATAATCTAATTCAGTGACAGCCAGATGCGAATATATCTCATGCGTTTCTCTTTAGCGCCTCGCCGCGGAAATTATTATGCGCATATTCTAATATCAGCATTGCATGGTAATGTTGAGAGTTATGTATCTATCAGTCTCCATTTATTTTAAGTTTCCCTGAGCGAGTAAGCAAATAAAGCCTGTTTAAAACTAGTCTAGTAGTTTTTTTTTTTTTTGGTGGGGGGGGGGGGACGAGGTGGCGTCAAGAGGGAATTGACCGCTGTCGCGGTCCCATCCTCCTGTTCAAATTTTAATCGCAAGCCTATACGCCCCCTGTAATTTCTGTGTCAATAATATGCATGTATTTCTTCATTTCTGTTGCGTAGCGGAACGTCGCGTTGACTAACATAATTTTTAGACTACCATTCGACGTACGTGTAGATCAGAAGAAAAGATTTGGGGTGCACGTTAAAGAACCTCAGGTGGTCGAAATTTCCGGAGCTCTCCACTATACGGCGTCCCTCATAATCTTATGCTGGTTTTGGCACGTTAACCCCCCCCCCCCCCCCAAATCAAACAAATCAATCATTCAATCAGATCGGAAGATATCATATGTGAGCCAATAAAGCACGCGAACGACGGTACGCATTTTCGCGAAATAAATGCTGAAATAAATTCGCCTCTTTGATGAAATATTTCGTTACAATACATTCAGTGATCTATTATCACCATCATCTTCGTAAGGTGCCATAAAATTTTACTTAAATTGATGATACTATACGCTCTGATCGTAAACGGGTGTTGGTGAGCGTAAGGCACGAGCTGACAGTATGCTGATTGGCAACGCTCGGCACACCAGCCTACCAGAAGTTCAGATGAACTTCATGGCTAAAGCTGCTAATGTACCGTTTATGCCGTTTAAAATATCTACGCGTTTAATGCTGTAACGAAGCAAGGTCCCGAAACCTAAAAGTGTATTCGAACAATTTGGGGTCATCGCGAAACGGGCTTCTTTGTCGTCATCGTCGTCGTTGTCGTTGTTGCTGTTCTTGTTGTTGTTGTTGTCGTCGTCGTCGTCGTCGTCGTTGTTGTTGTTGTTGTTGTTGTTGTTGTTCTTCTTCTTCTTCCTCTTCTTGTTCTTGTTCTTCTTGTTCTTCTTCTTGTTGTTCTTGTTCTTCTTCTGGTTGTTCTTCTTGTTGTTCTTCTTCTTTCTCTTGTTGTTGTTGTTGTTGTTGTTTCCCCGGCGTGCAGTGTGAACGCTCTTCTCACACCGTAGTGAGGAAACACGTGTAAAAAAATGTTTTAGTTCGATTTGAAAGTTTTCGTCGCCCAGCATTCGCAAGCAAACACCACCGCAACGAAATATCATCACGACTAGGCAACACAATTTCCTGGGTTTGCGAACTCTTGTGTGCTGACGGGGCCGAAACTGCTGGGTGTGGCGATTCACTTTACGTTGGTTACGTGCGTCGCGCCCAACTATAGCAGCAGAATACACAGTGCTGCTATGGCACGTCAATGGCTGTTCTTTCCACGTGACCTATAGAACTATACGTCACACCCTGTTTACACTTCGCTGTGATGTTGGCCCTTCTATAATGAAACTGAAAGTGGTTTTTCGAGGCAGTCGTATAAGAGATATAATCCACGTCTTCCTTAGAGGCACCTTGATGACGTTGGTTAGGGTTCTAGAAACTAGTGTTTGTTTATTGTTATTGTTTGGAGAAACAAAATGACTGTCTGCGATTCATGTGTGTACTTTACTGATATGAACTTAATATTTGCACAGATAAAATCAGATCAAGGAACTTTATTGAGTGCCCTGCGCGTTGATGGGATGGGCCTGAAACCCGTGTATAGGCTTGGGCAAGGAAGTATAAAAAGAAAAGAGGGGGGGGGGGGGGGGGGGGAGTTGCATCTCAAAACAGCGTATATCGTGCTTCCGATCGACTATACAGTGAAACGGGGATTTATAAGCTCATTCAGAAAAGCATGCGAATATATCGCCATTAATCATGTCCTGCGTAATTTTCTGCTTACAGCTGGGACACTCGACCGTCTTCGTCTAGTTTCCTGGCTACAGCTGGTACATTTGCGGGGGACCCGATTGAGAGCGTAATTTAAAACCGTAGCGCGGCATGCCCAATCTGTACAGTATATGGACCCTTTCGCCGGTTCATTCACTCCTCTATATGTTACCCGTGCGTTTCTCTCCCGTTCAGTGCTCGGTTCGCCGGACCTACCGCAGCGGCATGGTCATCGCGACCTGTTGCGCAACAAGGCAAGCGCGCGCGTCTAGACATAGACTGGCGTACAAGGGTCTTTACGACACCCTCTTGACTGCTCCCGGTATTTATAGGTAGGCGTAGTCTATACAACCTTCGGTAAACCAATTCGCATTCCAGCTGAGCGCCGTCTATGAGCGCACGCATACCTGGAAGGACGACTGTAAAACATGGCAGAAGGAGTAAAATGAGACGGCGGTTGCTGGGCATCTTTCCTTACTGGGTGTAGCAGCATGCATCGGTAACGCGCGCATACATACATACCGGTGTGCACACTGCAGGAGCATGTACGGTGCAGGCAGTTCGCACAGGTAGAGACGTCCGTCCACTATACGGGCAGCCCGCTCTGAGCTGTTCATGAATACGTGATACCTAGTTCGCGTATACTCGCATGAGTTGAAAAAAAAGGGTCGTAAACCTGCGCACTCGCTGTGTGCAGTGAGCTATAAGTACGGGCTCGTCGGAAAAAGAAGTGCGCTCGTGTTGTTTAGTTGCGTGCAGCATTTCTTAAACTATACGCTGTCGAGAGCCGATTCCTTACATGCGTTGTCATTGTGTAAGTGTACAAATTCGTATTAGTGCTTACAGAGGGTCCTATTGTGCTCGGATGTTGACGCAATGTTCCCAGCCGCGGCGGCTGCATTTCATTTATAGCGAAATTCTAAAGGCCCGTGTGTAGTGTGACGTCGGTGCACGTCATAGAACACCGGGCGCTCTGAATTTCCGGAGCTACCTAATTACGGCGTATGTAATAACCACATTCTGGTTTTGGGAATGCGCCCCGCCGTGGTGGTCTAGTGGCTAAGCTACTCGGCTGCTGACCTGCAGGTCGCGGGATCGAATCCCGGCTGCGTTTCCGATGGAGGCGGAAATGTTGTAGGCCCGTGTGCTCAGATTTGGGTGCACGTTAAAGAACCCCAGGTGGTCGAAATTTCCGGAGCCCTCCAGTACGGCGTCTCTCATAATCATATGGTGGTTTTGGGACGTTAAACCCCACATATCAATCAATCAATCAATCAATCAATCAATCGATCGATGGTTTTGGGAATGCGAAACCAACTCATATATTAAAAAGGCATTCTCACGGGAATCATGGTGGTTTTACGGAATGCGCGTACACTTCTTAATCAACCGAACGTCTTCGTGTCTGTAAAAATGCAAAGTGTTTTTTGTTATACGAATACGTGTGTGCTCAGAGGCGTCACAAGCCAACAACACGATTTGATTAAGGGATGTGCAGCAGTGTATGCGGCTCCAGATTAACTTTGGTCGCTTGGTGTCCTTTACGTGGTTATAAATCTCAGTATACGTAGGCGTTACATCATTTTGGCATCATCCACTTGCAGCCGCCCGAAATCATTCAAATGTTCTCGGAATTAGCAGCTGGAGGCTTTGCCCGCTAAGGTTGCAACACGCACAGGTTAAGGACAGAAAAATGTCATTTACCAAATTATTTCAACAGGTAAACTGAGGAGACCACATTGGGGACAATATTTGTCGTTTTTAACTCCAGTTTGATATTTATGACAAAAAATGGGAAGGAGATGATGTGGATGAAAAATATTCCACGCCGCGGTTGGAATCCGAACCCACAACCATGTTTATAGAGTCTATAGAAGAGAATTCAGCTGATATCAAGGCCCATAATTATGCTCAGGTGGGTGCCTCGTCACATTATTTTCAATGCTATGTTTAAAATGAAACCCGACAACATTGAACGATGGGGAATGCTCATTAAAGTGCTCGGCAGTCTATTTTATGTAAAATCTTCTCTGCAACGAAAAATAATCGAGCACTGCACATAATTATTATTGCGATATGCACGAATTCATATCTCACCAAAGCCGGCAATCTTTTCCTGGCTGGCTGGCTGGCTGGCTGGCTGGCTGGCTGGCTGGCTGGCTGGCTGGCTGGCTATACCAACTGCATTTTGTTCAAAACAGATAATATTGTACACCATTTTCTGGGAGAACTGTGTCCTCTAAATAAAATATCGGATGAAACTTTTCTTTAGCAACAGCTGTCCCTGTGTTCCCTATAGGCCGCTGCGTAAAGCTACATGCAACCCACTACATCGTGCGCTGCACAAAACTGCAACCGCAAACCGTACGCCTGTAGACGCTATACGGCCGCGTGGTGGCGGGGCCGGTGCCATGGACCGCACCGATCGCCGGTAGGAAAGTTATACGCATATCCCACACACCCACCCATACCACGCGCCGACGTCGTAAAAAAACATTTGTTGGCGAGCCTGCCTCGTTCAATCCAGGTCGTCCTCTCTCGACTCTTTCCTTTTTTTTTTCTTCTTCTTCTTCATTTCATTTACTATACGCTCCCTGCTTCTCCTCAAAGTCGGGCTCGCCCCTATTGCACTCTGGTGGTCAGTATACGAAACTACTCCTCCAAAAACCGCGTTCCACTGTCGGCCTTGTTTGTCGAACAGATTGCCCCGCGGTATACTTTGCTCTTCTTCTATACTTTTGTTTCTTTTGAATTTTCGCGCCAAAGCTGCGGCTTCCTATAGTTCATGGAGTCCGGCCCAGGGTCTTCTTTTACGCACGCGGATCGACAGAGGTCAAAGCGCACTGCCCGGCGTTTTCGCTTACGCCGTCAAGATCGCGTGGAAGAGGAGGAGGAGGAGGCGGAGGAGGAGGGCAGCTTCTCATACATCTATACCGTGTGCGTCTTTATATGCTACAGCGCATTCAAACGCGCTGTACAGCACAACGGCGCTTATACGAGTTCTGCGTGCGCACGCATCTACTTTTCTTCCAAGGTCGTGAATATGTATGCGGACACTTTATTGCTCGTCCCCGCACACGTGCGCGCAGGAATGCTGGGCTTCGAAGAGCGTGGTTATACACACTGCACGGCCTTCTTGCTATACGCACACTACCAGTTTATTTCTCTGCTGCTAACGCGCTTTCTTTTTTTTCTGTTTTTGCACTAGTAACAAGCCTTCCTGGAAACCCCTCGAGTTCAAACCTCAGATTCGTTCTGCGGGTGGTTTTTAGTGTGTGTTATATGAGTTGTCAAGAATGTGGTGGAAATACTATGGAGTGTTACTCTATTCTAAAAGGGTAGTGAGCTACCACAAAACATGACACTGTTTAGAGGTGGTGGCAGTTTGGGCTAGTTGGTACGACATGACGATAGTTATAGCGCGAGAACCTAACCTAACCTAACCTAACCTAATTGCGTCGTTGTTTTGTTCTCGCGCTATAACTGTCGACTGTAAAGAAGGACGTCTTGACTCACTTTGGGGGGGGGGGGGGGGGAATTGTTTCCAGAGATAGTTACTCTCGTCGACATACGTGGATCCACAGGCGCAGCACTCGTGGATATGAGAGCGCAGAATAAACTACAATCTGAAGCATCTGCAACGGAGAGAGCATTGAGGTCCCCGCCACAACGAGGAAGATGAAGCGCCTATATAAGATCTACGCTGCATGGGATAGACAAAATGGTGCGGAACGTACAGGATATCTCTGAAGATCCCGGCAGGAAAGCACGCAGAGGCAACGCGAGGTGTTGGAACCCTCGAAGGTCCAAGTTTTGTCTAAAGGCACATACACACGCGCGCAAGAAATGCACGAAATAAGAAAATGTAATGTCGGGACACTTGATTTAGCAGCTACATGTCCACTGCCTCTTTAACACGTGGTCTGACCGGTGAAGTTTTGTAGCAATAGACATCCTTCATTCTCTACTCCTTACGTACGCCTCCTTTATGGGCGTCAGCAGGGAGGCGAGAAAGGAACACTGCCACACTACTGCCCCCCCCCCCGTAAGCCATGCGAGTACTACTCTCCCCCCCCCCCAACTACCTGATACCACTTCCCTCTCAAGCCACACCAGAAATTGCCCGCACCTCAAGTCACACCATTACGACCCCCTTCCCCCCTCCCCTTCTCCGACAAGGTCCTGCATGCCCCTACGTCACCCTTCATATTCTTCCGCACATGAAGCTCTCATCACCGCGTCATCGACCCTTCAAGTCTGGACCCCCTCGCGCCTTTCTGCGGTCGCGTCTCGTCAACTCGTCGTCTCCTCTCGGCTCCCGGGCAGAGTTTTGACAGTTCCACGGACGAGTGGTCACTCTACACCTTCAGCGCTGTTCAGTCCATGTATAATAATATACGTAAAAGGCCGCGCGTGCACGCTTCGACATCATTGCATGTATACGCCCTCTCAAGTCCTCCCCGTTCTTGTTGTATGCGCCCGTCGCTCGAAAACGCGACGGGAGTGTCAAGATGTCCGGGTCCATCGCACCCCGTGGCAAAAGGTCTTGTCGCCTCATCGTCGTTCGATGTCACTGTCCTGCTGTGCGACCCCGACCACCTCCGATCCTCCTCGCCATTGCGTACTACAAGCACGCACGGCCCTCTCCGCCGTTTCTGTGGCTGTTATATACTTACTTCGTTTGGCTTACGCGCTTTCGCACCTTCGGAGACGCGAATATCTAAACTGTCACCTCGCACTCCGAAACCTCGGGCAGCAGGGCTCAGGACCGTGGAGGTAAACCGGAATAACTCTTCTTCTTCTCCTCGTTCTTCTTGTTCTTATTCTTCTGCTCTCCTTCTATTTTTTTGCTCTGCTTGCTGTTGATGATGTCCCTCTTCTTCTGGACAGGGTGGACAGGGTGTCCGTAGGCGACGGACTGACCGAAGGACGGACGGCTGAGGTGGGACGACGAGTGGTGGAGGTGGTCGTACTTGTCGTCTTTCATAGCTTCGCGTCGTCTGTGTACATAGATGCAGCACGTATTACGGAGGACGTCCTGTAGCATCTGTGTACTCAGACCCCTGCGGAGCGAACGAGAGGGGGGTCTTTCTTCGAGAAGACGACGTGTGAGAAGCAAGAGGGGGAAGGACTCTACGTTGGCCCCTGCTGACGAACACTTCCAAATGCGCCCCTTGACACCTTCTTTTTTTTCCCTTTTTACTCCTTCGCAACGTCTTTGTCATCTTTTGTCCCCGTTGCCTGCCCATCTCCCGGCCGCTTGTGGTCGTGTCAACCCGAATCAACGGGACGCGTCCCCATGGGTTATTCATTTTGTTGTGTGCGTGTGTCTATTATTTATTCACTATTTCCTTTTTCGTGACGTTCCGTACGCGTCTGCACGTTTCGAGATGCTAGACATCCGATTCCACTGAGGCATAGCAACATTTTTTAGCGTGTGTTTACGTTTAGTACTAAGAACTTTCTATGTCACTGCTTCCATGGATGCCCTGCATGCTAGTGTGTACGTACATTGAGGGCGCCCGAGCTCTGTTTAGAGTGCCAAAAGACGTGTGACTAGTGGGCATTTCGCGACACGTGTGTGCTTAGGTTTCTCGATCTGTGCTGCAGTGTACTTGTAAGTCTATCGTTTACTCCGCGCTCCGTGTTTACTTAACTGAGGCTCACTCCGAAGCTATACGTACTCCTCGACTCTTTCTTTGCGTGTCCCCTTCTGACATCTCTCTCGTATTCGACCACGAACGCATACGGAACGACTCACTGGGCTACACGAACAGTCACTCGAGGGTCCGATGTATAACCGAGATTTTTCTCGGAAAACGCCCGGTTTCTCTGAAAACCACGTGCCGTGGCCGTTGGTTGATGTATACGCTCGTGTTATGTGTGTACGTTGGGGTCGTGTTCGAAGAAGTTGCCATCGTGTTTTGACAATCGAGCTTTAGATATGGGAGGAGAAAAAAAAAAAGAAGAGTGGCGTAGCTACAGAAGAGTCTCAGAAACCACCCTTTCTTTCTTTCGTTTCTTCGACAAGATGTTTGGCGGGCACGGTATACCGTACGTGTGATGGGAAAAATTTTGGTGCGAACTGTTGAAATAGAGCACGCCGTCTAAGTTCTTGTGGGCTTAAGGGGAGGAGATATATAGATTCCGTGAACTCGCGGGTTGCTGACTGGGATATCCTGTTACCTCGATATGTGGTATTTGAGGCATATACCTGTGCTGATATTTTAAGACGTTTCCGGGAAGGTTCACCTCGTCGAGGGGAAGGTAAATGCGGTGTGTAGAAATTATTATTTACATGTTCGACGTAGTATATATATATATATATATATATATATATATATCAGATTTGTTGAACGTCATTCACGCTGGACCCGACGTATTGTATGCAAGAAAGAGACGACGAAACTTTCGTGGAAGCGTCTTTACTTAACGTTTTCAGCTGGTGGACCAGCCTTCGTCAAAGCGCCCCTGACGAAGGCTGGTCCACCAGCTGAAAACGTTAAGTAAAGACGCTTCCACGAAAGTTTCGTCGTGTCTTGCATATATATATATATATATATATATATATATATATATATATATATATATATATATGTGTGTGTGTGTGGTGGCAGCTCTGCCAGCGTGAAAGAAGACATCAACGTTCGTCTGGTTTGCAAATTTGACTAACGTTCCGTCAAGAATAAGAAAGAGTGTTCGTGAAAAAAAAAAACACGCTTCTTGCAACAGTTATCGAAAGAGCAATCACGAGTGATTGTCTTTTACGTCCCAAAAGCACGTTACGTTGGTGAGAAACACCGTACTGCAAGGCTCTGGAACTTTCGTCTACCATCTGCGTATCTTTATGGTGTACCTAAACCTAAGAACACGGTATAGCGTTTATACACATCGAAATACAGCCCCGACACTCGGGTCGACAGTCAGACACCACAATCGAGGGCTGTTTCTTCAATCCTATAGATAAGTGTTCTAGCTGTCAGTACGTTATCCCCTAGATAATATTGCGTTGTTTTTCAAGTTCTGTCTTTTAAAAAATGAGATTTGCTTCTATGCGCTTTTATAACGGCCTGTATACATTTCTGGTTGTTTAATTCCTTAGCGAGCGAGCTCACCCTAAACGCCTTGCCATAAGGCACCTTTCGCGGCTGTACATAAGCTGAAGGGGCAATATTCATTTAGGCGAAAAAAAAATATTTCTTCGGGAACATTTCAATTTCGGGCTTTCTTCATTCCTACAAGATCGGCGCAAACGTTTTGCGCCATATTAAAATTGTACCGCCAGTATTCCTGTAAATTATTCGAGAGAATAGTTACGCGTTCACCGTTCCAGAGCGCATTGATGCTGAGATGTCATGTTCTGTTTACTGTTACTTTGAGAAGCCACAGCGTTACGAGACGTTACATGCAACTCTACATTAGGTCGTTATATTATATCACTAGGGTCCCGCAAATTTCTGCGAAGCTTCTTAATTATATCAATAATTAAGCTAGAACCACTGCTTTGGTTAGAGGCTGTATGTGAACTACAAAATGACATTTGTTTACTTGTTATTCTGGTTCCTGCAACGAGAGTACGCTGATGAAAATTCATGACCCCGGAGCAACGGTCGAAGTAACCTGCGTTACTTTTCCTGGGTTACGGTAATGACGACGCCTTACTCTTTTTTTTTTTTTGTAAACAGTGTAGGAAGGTATAACGCGTTTCTTCTGTGTTAGCGTTACGATATACTTCTATTTATTTTTTTCGTAAACGCACAACAACAAGCAAGAGAGAACCTAGAAATGTTCCAATTCGGGGTCAACTGACGTAAATTCATTTTTTTTTTTTTTGACGACGACATATGGCAGAAAGATCTGCAAGTCGAAGAAGCAAACGGGAATCTATAACGTCTGCATCCTCTTTTTCTGACGCAACGATAGCTAACTAATAGTGTTTATACCGTACAGCGACCCGCTTTTTCGGGAAGAAAAGAGCCCGTATACTATGCAGTAAACCAATATTTAAATGATTTCCTTTAACGTCGAAACTTCCTCACACGTCCAACGTTTCACGTTTATAACTAGAAGGTTTTATTCCCTTTTTTAAAATAAATATGTTGTTTTTTGCATTCTTGCGCATCGAGGTGAATAAATTCAAACTTCGTAAGCTTCACTGCCCGATGAATCGATCGAAAAGCGACGCTTATGGGATCGAAGTATCGGCCCACCTCAAAGCATCGCCAGAGAAGATCTCGAAGTTGTGCTTCTATACTCGTATAAGCAGCAGCAACCGCATTAACGATGATAACAACCCAAAAACAAGTATGAGGCCTGCAGCACGCTTCCATGGATGAAAGAACGGGTTTTATCAATTTCGATCTTTCGCAAGGTTCCCGCCCACCCCTCTCTTTCTTTTCTGTCTATATACAATGGACTATGCACCAAAACTGCTCTGAAGTGCTGAACTGTTCCAAACCAAAAGTTTTTTTTTTTCTGAATTTGCACACATTGAAGTATTCCACCTATATTTGCGCATATAAGACGCCTTATCGAAGGCCGTTTGACCGATTTTCGAGTTTGGGCAACTCCAACCGAGTACGCGAGCATACGTTACGTCACAGAAATTTACATACTTTCTTTCCCCACGCGTTAGGTCCAAGAACGTCCGCTCATGCAATTCTTTCAACATTCTGTCTTTCGCTCTCTCTTTGCTTTCTATCCATGTGCTGATGTTTCGAAGCGAAGCGATGTGTATACCGTTTAAGAAGCCCCCCCCCCCTGCGTTATTGATTTCAATGTCTTCCGATTTGGTTAAACTCATTATGCGCTTTCTTTAAATCTTTCTTTTCTCGTGTGGGAGGTGTGCGTTCGAATCAGGGTTGCGCTAAAAGACCTAGGCAAACGAGACGAAAACAGAAAACATGCGAAGAGAAAAATATGAATACGCGAAAATCGGGAGTCGGAATACATCGCAAAACCGTTCATCTTGCGGCGATGGGTGATCCATCACTTTCTTTCTGGAATATCGCGTGCCGTAAGCATTTTTCTTTTCCTGTGTCCGGTGCGGCAGCCACTGTGTTTCAGGCCGGTGTTTCAGGCGCGGAAAAAAACCCACGCAGGTGTTTCGCGTCGAGAGAACGGAAGAGTCTGGCTGCAGCAACCAGCGTATAGCCTGTACATTTTTTTTCTTTTTTACGAGTCGGCCTGATGTGGCGGCCCCTCTATGTTTCAAGTGATTCTCGCGTTTTTCTCCCCGTGTTACCGGTACTCTTTTTTTTTCCTCCCTCTAATTACGGGAGGCATTATCGAATCGGTCTGACGAATCCGAGAAATACCGTTATTAAGAGTGGGGTATAGAGGTATAGAGGGGCGAGGGATGCGGGCAGTGGGACGGTGCGGAGGCCCTTAAAAGCGCATATCGCGGCTATATAGGTTCGGCAGCTCTGTAAAAGACAGGAAATAAAATTATCGTTTCGCAATTTTTGGAAAGCGAAATAACGAAATAAAAAAAGGAAACTGCGTCTGGGTCTTTCTCAACAGCACAATCTTGACAGTTGCGTGGCTGTACACCATGGGTCTATAAGTAGATTTGAGCGCAAGAGAGAAAAGATAAATAAAGCGTAACTGAGGTTCAGTGTAACAATGTATGTATACCCGTTAACATTTTTAAGACTCGAAACCATAATAAACTTTATTGCGGGATGATGAAAGAGAGTGCGGGATGCTAATGCGCAGATGTAAGCCCCGAAGTCGGAAACAGCGATGAGTCATTTTTTTAGAAACACAACTTATAAATGATAGTTTACAACTGCCTCTATAAAATTGAATACACTGCACCCATGCCGGCACTATAAAGCTATAACAAAGACATAAAAAGCATCTATCTATCTATCTATCTATCTATATGTGTCTGTCTGTCTGCTCCAATTTTTCTATGCATGTATGTATGTATGTATGTATGTATGTATGTATGTATGTATGTATGTATGTATGTATGTATGTATGTATGTATGTATGTATGTATGTATGTATGTATGTATGTATGTATGTATGTATGTATGTATGTATGTATGTATGCATTTATGCATTTATGTATGTATGTATATATGCATTTATGCATATATGCATATATGCATTTATGCATGCATGCATGTATGCATGCACGCATGTATGCATGTATGCATTTATGCATGCATGCATGTATGCATGGAAGTATGTATGCATGGATGTATGTATGCATGTATGCATGTACGCATGTACGCATGTATGCATGTACGCATGTAGCATGTATGTATGTATGTATGTATGTATGTATGTATGTATGTATGTATGTATGTATGTATGTATGTATGTATGTATGTATGCGTTCACGTTCCCGCACTCAGCTTGTTTTGTTGGTCCCCCTGTCGAAATTACACAATCTTGAGAGACAATGATTCCAATCCTCTCTATATATCTTCGCAAAGGGTCGTGTTCACGCATTGTATGTGTGTCTTTCTGTTGCTTCTGTGCCTGTGAGTCCGCGAATATAATGAATCCAGGTCTGTAATGTGTTACAATTCCGAGTTGCGTGTTTGCCGGCAGGCCACTCATTCCAATCCGTTTCCAAACGGTCTCCGCAAAAATAGATCGCTACGGACGCTCGAAATTGGCTGCTTCGTAACGTTTGAACACCTTTTCCCCGCTCACGCACAAATCTCCCCGCCATTTTTTTTTCACTCATGATTGATGGTTTCATTGTACGCATAAACGTGTTGGCGGCGTAATCCAAATTGATTTCGAAGTGCCGTGGCCGCATTTAATTCAGTGCGCACAGCCGTGTTGATAGTTTTTCAGGCGTGGGTGCGTAAAGCACTTGCCTGCTTTTCGCGAAAATATCTCGGCGACCAACAAGTGCCAAGTTTTTCCAAGAAAACGATGGACACGTGTATTTCCACAGCAGGTAATTTGGCGCTTGGAAAATGATTGCCGTGGTGGAAAGCAGATTACCTTGTTAATGTTTCCGGAGCTGCGATATTTCCGTGATTTATATACACCTTCCTTCGTGAAATTTTAAAACTGAGATTTCGAGGAGACGGTTTGAAGAGAGAGCGAGAAATAAAAACATTGAGTTCGTGTTGTAAGCTTTCAAGAACCCCTGTTACTACAATTCTTTTGAATTACTTTTATACTCCATTCTCAAGGTATGTTTAATTTATTTTTTAGCAAAAGAGAGCAGTACACTGAATTACACGTTAGGTATCACTTGTACCTCTTCTCTCTCTCCAACATTTTCTTCGTGAGATTGTAGTATACCCGGCATTTGACCAGACGGGGCGGAAGGGTTGAATATTTGTCCTTGAAAATGTGAATGACAACGTGACCCGCAAGAACGAGAAAGAGCAAAAATAATAACGAGAAATAAAACTGGGTCTTTAAAAGGTGCGCCTCTTCCTGTGGGATTTAAGGCATATCCACGTGTGGTTAGGTGCTATTGACATAAATACTGCCCCGTTCCTTTCCTCAAGTTTGTTGTCGCCCCGTTACGATATATGTTCAGCGCGAACCTCGCCTATACGGTGTCCGACAAGCTTCGAGCCCGCAGTGGATCGTTTTGTTAAGGTTATGCCCACTTCGGGAACGTTTCAGATTATTCTGGAACATACGTCACCGCTAGCGATAACGCTACAATGTTCGATGGCAAGTTTAAATAAATGCCGACACACTTACACGCTTGCCAGTTGATCAACGGCCGACGCTCTGTTCGCTGCCATCAGTGCCAGCGTCTTACTTTCCTTTTGCGTGGCCACAAGATCGGCCCCGAATAAACTGTTTCTTCTTCGACGTGTAGTCGGCTCACTTCGTTTACGTCCCGATCCCGTGACGATATCATTGTCGTAATGCTGTATACATTGTTTATTGAGTAATAGTACTATGCATGTCACATACATATAGGAAAATTGGCTACGTCAGATCAGGCTGTTCCATCATTATATGAAGGTTTTGATAACTCACAACTACACATAAAAGGGACAGCATAAATGAGTAAAAGACGAATAGAAACTATCTTAATGACTGTATATATATATATAGGTTGGGAACTCTGGGGAACGAAGAAGAGTATACTTCCACGGCTATACTTCTGTCCTACTTCTCGCAAAACTAATTTTAAGACTACGTCTGACGATGTCTGTCGAGTCCATTGACTCATCATCATCATTATCATCATCAGCCTCACTACCCCCGCTGCAGAGCAAAGCCTTTTTCTTCCACGTTCCGTTAATCAACCAGCGGTCCTTCGCTTTCTGCATGCTGCTACGTTACACCCACAAACTCAATAATCTCATCTGCCAACCTGATTTTCTTTCTCCCCCTCAAGTGCGTTTGCTCTCTTTTGTAACTCAGTTACCCTTAATGACCAGCGGTTATCTTTCCTACTTGCTGCGTTGCCCGGCCCATGTCTATTTGTTCTTTTTAATTTAAACTATATTGTGGGCATTTGTACTGCGCTTGTTCTCTCTGTACATTATCATAATCATCATCAGCCGTCTGGCTCCTTGTCTTCGTCCTCACCAGGTGTCATCACCATCATCATCACAGTGTGTGTGTGTGTGTGTGTGTGTGTGTGTGTGTGTGTGTGTGTGTGTGTGTGTGTGTGTGTTGTGTGTGTGTGTGTGTGTGTGTGTGTGTGTGTGTGTGTGTGTGTGTGTGTGTGTGTGTGTGTGTGTGTGTGTGTGTGTGTGTGTGTGTGTGTGTGTGTGTGTGTGTGTGTGTGTGTGTGTGTGTGTGTGTGTGTGTGTGTGTGTGTGTGTGTGTGTGTGTGTGTGTGTGTGTGTGTGTGTGTGTGTATCCCGCCTCAGGTTGGCTGTTCACTGCCGAGTCCTCAGGGCTGAATTAAGGCCGTCTAAACACAGACGTCATAATATCCCTATAGCTTCCGTTCATCCCGCTGTAAGGTCTACTCTGCCGAATGCATACTATTATTCATGTCTTGCATAAACTGCAGGATATAGCAAGGACATTAGACCTTCTTTTGGTGCTGTTTCCCGGCTATAAGTAGCACCTTAGCCGGGACCTGACAAAGATTGTACAGGTCACACAGGCTATACCGTGCTGAGTCTGTAGGGATATCTTTCACGTTTAAAAGACAAGACCCGCAAACAGACACAAGAGGGAATTTAGGACAAACGCAGTGGTGTCTATAGACTTACCTCTAATCTACCTTTCTGCACGTCCTGTCTCTTTAGAATGAATGCGAATTGACCAGCTTAGCCGTTTGCCATTCTAACATATTCTTCATGCGCTTACGCTTAACATGACAATGATGCATGTAAATAATAACACAGTATACGGCCGCACTTTATTATTGCGAACGCCCGAATGAAGTGTGTGCCGAACTATAGGCCACCTTGGTCATTCATATGTGTAACGCATAACAAGATTCGCTTCGGTAAAACTCGGGCATATTGTCCCGCGGGAATAACGTGCAAATTGCAGGTTCCCAGGGGCGACCATTCTCAACGAGGCCGTTACAATTCGCCGTTCCACCCATAACTGAGAAAAAAAAAAACTCTGCGTCAGCTTTGTCGTGCCGTCTGGGACGTTATGGGGATGCGCAGCGGAAAACGAAAATGTTAGCGAAATCACGGAAGCAACGTCGGCAAAATTACTCTTCAGCATTGAAGTTCCTCGCGTATGCTTTCACTTATTATAGACTTCTTCATTTTTTAGTGCCTAAGGGAGATTTAAAAAAATGGTCTAGTAAAAAACAAACGGGTCGTTAGTACACGACGTATGAGAGGCATTGCCCACGCTTCTTCGCCGGCTGAAATTCTGAGTTCGAAACCATTTACTGCACGTCCCGTAGTCTTCCATGCAGTGTTATTCAAGTGCTTACCTGTTGATTGATTGATGAGCGTATGTACTCAGTTTGTTTTATTTCAATACGTTATAAACAAAAAAGGAAGTTGTGGGAAGTCCATTTTTCTTTTTATGAATGTATTTATTTATTTATTTATTTATTTATTTATTTATTTATTTATTTATTTATTTATTTATTTATTTATTTATTTAGAGAACTTTGAAGGCTCTGAGGGGAGCATTCCAGAGGAAGACAAAGCAAAAAAAAATTAGAAACTGATGCATGAGTGCGAAAAATATCTACAATATTAACGTGCTTGCAAGGACTAGCAAATTGAAATAAAGGATAAAAATGCGCTAAAGGTACTAAATATACTAAAATTAAATGCCTAAGGCTGCATAAAGAGGGGTGCACTGGCGACGCTTGCAGGATCAAATCTAAACCGCTCCTTACCACTTGTCTGGCAACCTGAAACCGAATCGATCTACTGTCGTCACAAACAGCGGGAGTTTTCAAGGCCGTGCGGTAAAACTTCAAGTAAACAAGTACACTGTTGAAGTCGTTGCAGTCACAGAGCAATAGCAGCAATGAAGTATGTAGCGACCATATGTACACAGCATTAGGCGTCATCTAGACAATACCGCCACAATCGGCAAATATTAACGGTCGTATGCCATCGGGTACAAAATCACGTCACTCTACGAGAGACCCTCTATATGACTGCACTTCATTCACCGAAGACTCCAATTTTTGTTCAGGTATAGGTGTTATCGGATAGCTGTTCAAATATTTCTAGCGGTAGGTAGTATAGTTGTTTACGTAGATCATCGTATGCAAATATACGAATAGTATATGTATTCAAGAGTAGTAGGATTTCAACTGACATATTAACGATTGGGTACATAATAGGTACTTAAACGTGACATCTTAAAAATTATATTCATATAGGTACTTGAAAGCGACATCTGCAAAGTTAGACGGCGTGCAGTGGGAAAACTCAATTAAACACGAACCGTACATTACCCGCGCTGACATGGGAGCAGCAACGGCGTCGTAAATCGAGCGTGCCATCCCCCCCCCCCCCCTTTCTTGGAGTATCTTTACTGCCATGCGACCCAGAACAAAATAAATTGGCACCCGACCCAACTTTCCTGCGCAGCCCACACTTCTGGCGAAACCGCCCCCCCCCCCCACTCATCCACCCCACTTTTCTATCCCGAAAATCATTTTTGCCACCGCCATTGAGTGCTGACCAGTCTCATATTTCGCGCCGTTTAAATTGGCAGATGTCACACCAACTCGCGCCAACCAAGGCACCTTACGGCACTTTAACATGCCGTTCGAGAACACCTGGAAAATGTGATAAATTTCGGAAGTATGCTCCGCATAAACAACGAGCGTGTGGCCGGAATTTCCGTTCGTTTGTGAAGTTATACTTGTATATGCTAGAGAAGCAAGGACTGACGCGTCCAACAAGTAAAAAAAAGAAGCGCATGGTCTCGTGCGTGCGTGCATACATACATACGTATACAAGCATGTATGTATGCATGTATGTATGTATGTATGTACACACACACACACACACACACACATATATATATATATATGTATATATATATATATATATATATAGGCAGGCATAGTGCTTGAGTGGCCGTAGCATTGCATATAGTCCAGTAGATCTTCCGTGGGCGGTCACAACGTGGTTTATTTTGACGTTTCGGCCTAGAGTCTGGCCTTCATCAGGATTCATCCTGATGGCCTTCTGGCCTTCATCCTGATGAAGGCCAGACTCTAGGCCGAAACGTCAAAATAAACCACGTTGTGACCGCCCACGGAGGATCTACTGGACTATATATATATATATATATATATATATATATATATATATATATATATATATATATATATATATATATATATATATATTGTAAGGACGAGAAATAAGACACAACGCCTTTGCTGCAGGCCGGCTGTTCTTCTTCTGCTTCGTCTTCCTCCTCTTCCTTCCTAGCATGCGAGTCTGTGCCAGAGAGAGTTCCAGTTTCGGTTTTCGTCATTACACTCGGCCATGACTGCTAGCATTGTCGTTGGGCCAAACGACAATGTTCTGGTAGGTAAGGCTAGCTGCAGCAGTTGACAGTGCTTCAGGTGGGCGAGGTTGGCTACATCGTCGTGGTCGGTCTCGACCACGCTGGAAGTTTGTCGAAATTGGCTCCGGCGGCCGACACTGGCTATGTCGTCTGGGTCGTTCACCGTGTCGTGATGGAGACTGGGTCCTGTGCGCGCGCGGAGCTGGCGGTAAAGTTTTTGGTGGGTGGGCTTGACTTTGTCGCCGTGGTCGAACTCGTCCATGATGCAACGTTTCCTGCCAACTCGTAGAATGCAGTTCAGGTGGACGGCCCTGACTGTTCCGGCAAGGTCGCAGAGTAACCTGGAAACGCTGGTGTTTGTCCCACCGTCGCTGGTGGACTGAACTGCAGCGGGATGCCCTGCGAGGCAGCCATGATGACGTTTGGGCCATTTCTTGAAATGAGATGGGACGCAGCTCATGGTTGGGCATAAATACCACAGCAGAACTCCCAGACGTAGTCGAGCCGGTGGCTTCTGGCGAACTGTCATGTGCAAACATCGTATGCTGGGAGGAAACAGCAGGAGGGCTGGTCCTCGGCAAGTTCTCGATGGCAGTGGCCTCAGCGTAGCTAGGTATCTGGGCTTTCTCGAAGGAAACGTTCCTTGGTAGCCGAGTGTCTGCGTGGCTGAGCATGATCGTGGTCTGGTAGGGTTCAGTTGTGTCTAATACAATAGGATTGAGTGCCTCGATGTCCTCAGACGACGAGCGCGAGGGCCGTATCTCCGGACGAAGGTCTGGTGGGGGTATTTTCAGGTCGAATACCGATGCAGAGTCCGGGACCTGTAGTGTAGGATTCCAGCCACTTCGGTCAGGGTCAGCAGCAGGGAACTCCTGGCAGCATTCCGTTGACGAGCTGCAACGAACGATTGCAGCCTCGAGGCGGGGCGCTGCCTGGGCTCCATCCTCGGCCTCGGGGAAGATCGAGCTGGACTTGCTGGAGTCACAGGAAATCCGTCCGAAAGCGGCAATCAGGGCTGCACTCCATTCTGCCCAGGACTGCTGCCTGACGCCTTCGTACCTGTGCCATGCTGCGGCAGCATCCCGCAGGCGATCTATGGCCATGTCCCACTTCTGCTCTTCAGTCGTTCCGAGAGCGTTGACGGTTGCCACCCATTCCTCGGCGTCGTCCTGGAAGCCGCGAAATTCCGGTAGCGCGAAGGAAATCGGCGATGGCGGGACGGCGGGCAGAACTCCGAAATGTGCCCCCGCCAAGCAGTTCACTTGCTCCGATACCTCCGCGAGAGAACGCCGGAGATTGCGACGGTTCTCGGGCGAGCTTACCTCGAAGTTTTGTGCGGCGGCCGCAGCCAACATGGCATTGAGTGCGCACAATGTTGGCAAGATGGCAGGACATAGCTTGGAACTCGACGCTATGAGGGCGTTGGTCGTGACACGGAGTTGCGCGATGGTATGCTGCAGCTCCGCTGCGCTGTCGTGTGATCCGCACGAAGAGCCAAGGCCCGCCTCTGCGGAGGATACAGTGACTGCGGTATTCGAGGTGGTACAATTCTTGACCAAGGACGCGTGGACGGCGTCCCTTGGAAATCCAGCTGTGGTCGGATTCGTGGACATGGGTTCCAGGGCGCTGGAAGCGTCAACGACGTTCCCAGGCAAGCGGAACCCGTGTGATGAGTTGTGACCTGGTACTGTGGCGTAGATGAAGCGGTCTTGCGCCGCCGGGTAGGCCTCGACGCCGTACACGGTGGGTGCTTGAAGCGCCGACAGGTTGCCAGGTATGGAGGAGGCATGTACGCCATCCCTAGGTGAGAGAGGCCCGTGCGCATGGTTGCCGCGACGTGTCGCGTCCCAGGACAAGTTTCCCGGAACCACAACGGAGGCCTGGACGCCATCCGTCGGTGCTGGGATCGATGCTGGCCGCGACGGACGCCTTGCGGGTCCCATCAGCGAAGAAGCGTGACGGCGAGGAGGCCTTGACGCCGTCCCCGAACGGTGGTGTCAGTAAACAGCTGCCGAGGAGGGCTTGACGCCGTCCTCAAGCGACGCTTACCGCGGCTGCACGTCGGCGGGCGTTCTGGATGACGAAACCGAGACGTAAGCCGTTTTCTTCGTCGGCTGCGCCATTGTAAGGACGAGAAATAAGACACAACGCCTTTGCTGCAGGCCGGCTGTTCTTCTTCTGCTTCGTCTTCCTCCTCTTCCTTCCTAGCATGCGAGTCTGTGCCAGAGAGAGTTCCAGTTTCGGTTTTCGTCATTACAATATATATATATATATATATATATATATATATATATATATTCCTTGCTCATATCCGAACACATGGTAATCTGCGTTGAAGGAGTGCCAGCAGATACGAAGTCGAAACCGGGCTGCTTCCGATAATGGATGTTCGCGCTCCGCGTCTCACGCGATCGTATATATACGCTGCTGTGGTCGTGCGTACACAGTAGTCGGCCACGATGAAAAAATAACAAGAGAAAACAAAAAAAAAAGCGAAAAAACGATGAGCTCCCACGGCTCCCCAGAGGTTTCCCCATTTTTTTTTTATTTTTAGTTCCACAGTCTCTTAAATTCTTGCTTATAAATCAGTCGGGCACACGCCATCCTGTCGGCGCTCTTTCAGCGTTAACGGAGGGACTATTTAGCGAAACAAATGCTTAGAGAAATACACTCAAACGAATATACTCATAACGGAAAGAGGGAAAGAAAATACGCGCGGTGAAATTTTTAGGGAAACAATGAGGCCTTTGCAGGCAGCCGGCCGACGGTCGGGTGTTACGTCAAAGCGATGGAAACGGGAGGCCGGGGGCGGGAGCGAAGTAGATTGCTTGTCCAACGGGAGAGGACGGTTAATGGTTTCTCCGTGCGATCCCGTTATTTTAGTTGCAGCCTCGAGCGAAGACAAAAAAGAGGACTTGCTCAGTGCTCGGGCTATAGCGCGCATCAGAACCTCGACGCTCCGCAGCTCGTCATAACGTCGACGGCGTTGTCCCCGCGTTTCGTGGCTCCTTTCCTTGTTTTGGCACCGCTTTATACGCGCGTCGTAATGTACGAATGAAGGGTTTGTGACTCAGGTCTGGAGTGCTCTCTCTATATTTAGCTTTGTAGTGACTATTGCGTCATGCTCTCCGAACGCGACGAGAGGTGGCGTGTTGTGGATTTTTTACAAACAGGGGCTTATATACGGCGAGCCGAACGACGCTGCACGCGTTCTGCTCTTCGGAAAAGAATGCATTGCCGTATAGAGCACTTCTCTGTATAGGCTACCGCAGTAATAACCTCACTCGGTGTTGAGGGGGGAGCAGGAACTATATTTCCGTTCGAGCATTCGCCAGCAGGCATATTTCTATGTCATAAGTATCATTCAGTTCATATTGGCGACCATTAAGAATTCTTTATCTAGATGTATGTATGTATGTATGTATGTATGTATGTATGTATGCATGTATGTATGTATGTATGTATGTATGTATGTATGTATGTATGCATGTATGTATGTATGTATGCATGTATGCATGTATGTATGCATGCATGTATGCATGTATGCATGCATGTATGCATGTATGCATGTATGCATGCATGTATGCATGCATGTATGTAGGTATGTATGTATGTATGTATGTATGTATGTATGTATGTAACAACTGTCGATTGTCCTTGTTTCTCCTTTATATTTTTATATTCATCGGGAAAGGTTTATGCATGTGTCTAATAACCCACTCAGAGTCACATGTTCTGCATGTCCATCGGGGCATTCTAGCAGTCATATAGCTTCCGGAGAGACCACTCGCTTCCCACCCATTTGAATTCTTTTTTTTTTCTACATACTTCTCCCTAAACTATCCACGCTCACTTCCCTTTTTGCATTCAAGAGAGGACACGAGCTGCCGTTCTTCGTCCATAGCTGTCAATCACGCCCCCCCTCCCCCCCTCTCTCAACTACATCTTTCTGTCGCGACACGCGCCTACAGAGCCCTCGCCTGTCCGTCCCCTGGGGACACATTTGGTCGTTTGCGTCGTCGACGGTATCGGGTTTTGCGCGCCAAATCGCCCCCGCCGAAACCCGAAACTACTCTTCGGTCGACTCTCGCGCGCTCAGCGCTCTTTTCTTCCGAGTGCGTATATTTAGTGCTTACGCAAAAAAAAAAAGCGCAGCCCGCTAAAAGCCGTAAGTGTAACGTTCGTGAAACTATGAGAGTAGTTGTGTGATGGCTGGCTGCGTCCATCATGATTGGAGCCAATGAAGAAGCTCTCGTTTTTAAGTGGATCGGCTGAAAGCACAGGATGCTCGACGAACGTCAAATACGAAAGATTCACATGAAAAAAAAAATCTGTTTCCTTGTTTTCATGCTGTATCGGTAGGTGGAACATCATTGTTACCGTTCCTTCGTGAAAAGTGAAAGAATGATGAATATCGGGCTGTTTATATGTTCACGAGTCTAGAATGGTGTCGTTGTCACTGTTTGACTACCGGCCTTTTCAAGCTTAGCTGGGAAGTTGCTTTCGCATTCCATGTGGTCTTACAGATAAAACTATACGGAATACGCTGGTTAATACAAGACGTTAATTTCCTAAGCTCTAATTCTAGAATCGCATGTATAGCGCGTTTTGTGCGTTTTTTTTTTGCTTTTTTGCCGCTTCGTGATTTCATTTTATGTGTAGTTATCAATTGAAGTACAACTGACAGCTGGTTATTGTTCGCTGTCGCTGTTCTGTTGTTTGTGTTGTTTGTGTTGTTGCTTTCGAAAGTAGTCAACCAGCGTTGAGTCTGCATCTTCACCTTGGTTGACCTCCGGGCAAAGTTGCACTGATTCGATGGTGCAAGATCGACTGGTGCTGCGTCTGTGCAACACTGAATCTCACGATCGCCATCCCATGCACACGCTTGTTGAGTGCAGTTGCGCTTTCCGGAACTTTCTCGCTATAGGGTATTTTGGCACAAAGCGAACGTAATGACGCAACTTATTGAAGGCGAGCGTCAGGCGAGAACGCCTAAATATTCGCAGGCACGACATATAGAGAAAACATTTTTAAAAATTATGAAAACTTCATTAAGCAAATCTAGAAAGTCAATGCTGATGATGGGACGAAACGGACTGCATTGGATCATGAACCGTGGCCTTTTATTTGGTCTGGTTAACAGCCTTTTGTTTTGTTTTTGTTAACCTTTTCTTCTGTCATATGCTTTGACTGATGTGTGGTTAAATGTTGGTGATCTTTCGATGTTGTGGCCTTTTGTCTGCCCTGGTTTACAGTCTTTTGATAACCTTTTTGTTGTTCACAGATGTTTCGCGTTCCGAATCTGCTGCAGACGCCGGGCGGTGGTTTTTGGATGGAGGGACATAGTGCCGTGTTAAAGTGCCTCGTTCCTAAAAGAGAAGAAACAATGCCGGTTTGAATCGCGCCGTGGACAAATACTGACCAAACCTAAAGTATCGCCAATGAAGGGAGATAGCAGCAATCTTCTTTGCTTTTTCAAATTTAATTGTGTTTCTCGGGCTTAAACTGCGCCTGCTTTGGCGATGCACATATCAACTTGTGTCGCAGTTGCCGTCAGTGTAATGGTGGCCACCAAGCATCGCCATGCACCTGGCTCATGCCATCGACGACGCTGAGTTTAGTAAAAGTATACCGCCAAGCTGTCTCTCGAGTGTGTTCACTTCGACTTGCCCTTTCATACTGGTGAACCAACGCTATACATCTATCGTAGCGGAAGAAAATAACAGCTAACTATAGCGTCGGCTATAGTTGGTACGTATCTTAACTGATTACCGCTAATACAAAGACAATTCGGACAAGTAACACAACTGTGCTTGTATGTGCTGTAGTATTCTTTCCCATCAATTTTAGCTTCTTAAAAGATAAGCGGTGACATTTGTCTCGCGGCCTGTAGGTCATGCGTGATGCAGTTACGATGCACCAACTATATCACAAACATTATCACCAGTACTGCTGACTGGGCAAGTTGCATGATAAAATGGTTTTGCGTTAACGCAGTTCAGTTTGAGCGTGAAGAAAAGGTACTAATAGTCAAGAAAGGAAAAAACAGGCGACAGCGCTCATACTGTTGTCTGCTTTTCCCTTCTTGACCGTATAGAATCTTTTCTTCACGCTGAAACTGAACTGCGCTAACGCAATACTATGTTGTCACCAGATATCTCTGAAAACATGGCTTCATGGCCCACTTATGTGAGATGCGAAGCGTTTTATTGCGGCATACGGTCGCATTCAATAGAGTTTCATACCGTAAAACCGCCTGTACGGAAACGTTCAGAGACTCTTTAACTGCTTGCATCGAAGTTAAGTCGAAGTTTATTTCCCTGCTGTAATTCCCGCTAGATCAACTAACACATATGTTGCCTACTATTAGTGCTATATTATTCGCTTGTTCGCCAAGTTCAGAGCACTGGGACGCTACAAACTCGTCACAGTAGCCGCCGATTGTTGTCCACTTTGAGGCGATGCGAATCTTAGACGAGTCGCCACAGAATACTCCGCATTCCACACTGAGCGACAGACAAGGGGGCAACCCTCGGTCGCCACCATCGATTGCACCACCAACACGCAGATTACACGTGCATCACATCACAATGTAAACAGCTCTTTTGCACACCCCATTTCTACATTGTCTAGTCGCACAAGGCCTTGTAGCGACAAAGCAATATCTAAATAGTGACCATGCCCTGCTTCGAATTCATACATCAGTGCTTCAACCGGGCGCTTTGTAAGAGTTCAAGGAACGGGGAACGCACCCCGAACGCAGGCTTCAGTCGAAGGAAAGTGATGAAACGAACGACGTTGTGAGCACAGGTACAGGACTACCTCGAAGTTGCGCTCGACGGCAGTCCACTGCAGGGGCGCTGCTACCTGCCATAGTTGACCCGGACGTCCTCCTCGCCCACGCCTTCGTACGGCTCGTAGTAACCCTCTCGGAGCTGCATGATGTCGACGTCATCGTCGAATCGCTTGACTTCCAGTGAGGTCTCGTTTGCGGTCTGGTTCTTGGTCTCCATGGCGGCGGTCGTCGCGGCGGTCGTCTTACCCCGGGTTAAGAACGGGATGTCGAAGTTTATCTCTATGTTGGCCAGCGCGCCTACCACCGTGTAGACCAGGAAGACGAAGAGGCCGATGAGGAAGATGCCTATGCAGTACTGCATGCTGCTTCCCTTGAACGTGGGGTCCTCTTCGGGAGTCGCCGTGCCCGCTCCGGTGTCCGCAGCCGTTCCTGCGCTCGCCGTTCCGGCGTCCGTGCCAGTGCCCTCCGGCGTTTCGTCGTCGCCCATGGTCATCCGCAAAGATCATTGACCCCTCGAAAGGAAGCAGGGTAGTGACTTCGTCCTTTCGACGGCTCTTTTGTGTAATGTCCGCGACAGGGCAACAGTCACGCTGCGATATCAGTCGGACCTGTCGAGATGCTTGGTCGCTGTCCTACTCCGCGCCCAGAAGGGGGGTTCTTCCTCTTCTCAGTGAGAGTGGTTTGTGCCCCCTACCGCAGAATGGCTGGAGATCAGTGGTCAATCTAATATGTCCTAAAAAGGTTCAACGTATTGAGGCCCTATAAGGTAAAGTGATGTTTAACTTTAAATTGTAGGTAATCAACAATGACTAATTCAATGCTTACACAGTATGGCAGGGTATGTTTTAGAGACAATAGGGAAATGTTTAGTAGCGATGCAACCAGCTTTTTGCCTGTATTAAATCTAAAGACCCAGACGAAAAAGTAAGGTTCTCGCATGCGAAATCTCAGAAATTATCACCGGAGTTAAAAGAACCATTAATTTGGGGTCACAGTTCTATGGAACGCAGCCACAGGGAAGTGTGCTTCACTGTGGAGGGATTCCTCTTAGCCTAAAATATTATGATGCGAAATTATTATTATGAATGTTTTGCTATTGATTACTAGCAATTCATATTTATATGATAAGTGCAGTAATGCTAGCCTAAACATCCTAATGGAATAATCCAGTCACTCCTTAACCAATTCTCAACCTCGGCACTGGGTCTTAGATACGACTGCTGTAGAAAAAAAAAGAGAAAGATTCATTTGGCCGACTACAAAATTGTTTTATTACTATAAGAGAAATTTTCATTTTTAGTTATTGCAATTAATTTATTTATTGACGTAATATTTATGTGTCACTAAAATTACGATATTTTATTTGCCAAAAAATATATCCGTGGATACATGGCAGATGTTTTTTACACCAACTAGCCATGGTGCACACACCTTACAAGTGTAGCACTGTGGCATACCACAAAATGGCATGATGTGGTCGAACAGGTTGTGGGAGCCCCAGAGTTTCCGTTAGATACACCACAAGAAACTTTGGCGCCAGTGCGACTGCAATGCATGGCGCTTCAGCGAACATAGGAATGATAGGTAGTACCACACTAGATTCCCCTTGCCTGCCGGATTATCGGTGGTCACTTCGGAAGCAGCCATCGTCGAAACTGCGGTGGTGGCGCCACTTAAGTAGGGCTGTCCTCAAATAAGTTTTTTTTTTGTTTTTGGAGCTTATATGCAACAAAAATAACGTAAAAAGTTTTTAAAAGGCGTGAACGTAACTATAATTAACCCTACGTAAGTAACGCCACCATAGATGACAGGCGTTTCACACTCATTCAGCAGGCGACCCCTTCAATACAAGGCATAGCCTCTGAAATTAGCAAACGCCAAAATTGCTGATCCCAAAGGCCAAGTACAAACAACCTAAACCCTACGTAGGTGGCGCCGCCGTAGATGATGGGCATTTCGCGCTCATCCGGCAGGCAAGAAAAATATAAGAGGCTATGGTAGTACACGAGCTTGTCTGATCCTCGTACTTCCGGCTCTGTTTGGATTCGCGTGGCTTGAAGCTGCTTCGTCACGAGAACACAATCGGCAAACCTTCAGCAGTTGTCCAGCGCCACCGCCTCAACTTTTCAAGCTAACTGGTATACAAATAGGGTCCCGAAGGATAAAAACGGTCTGTTCTTTTATTCGACACAAAACCAAAACACATCAATGAACAAAGCCATAAGTGTGCGTTCGAAGTCCACAAGCACGAAGACGCGGCAAATTTGTTGTGTTACCCACCATTCCCATGGTCGCTAAATGATCGCAGCGCCAGAGTACTCCCTATAGTTGATTTTAGCAAACTATATGGGGTAGGGAGTGACCCTAGCAAATGACGCGGTGGCCTTGCCGCGGTAGACGTGTCAGTGGCGCTGCTGTCGGTTGACAGGTGAAGGGCAAAGCTTAGAAGACCTGTACCTGGATCGACTGACTCATGGGCTCTGCTATAGACCAACCATAAATGTGATGTTATACTTTACGAATTTCTGTGAAATATTCTCGTTTAGTAGTTTCGGTAGCCGGCTTCCAAGCGTAAAGAAATATACCCCCAGGCTTTTTTTTTTTTCGTTTTAAAAGTGTGTCCAATGACACGCACAGTTTTATAATAGGCCAGTTTCCGCCATATAGATCAACAGAGCTCTTCATGCGGCTTTCTAGAGCTTCAAATCGTAGTCCGGTGGTCTCGTTCGATGAAGACCCACTGTTTTGAGGTATCGCCGTCGTGTCTGGTTCAGCCCAGGGCATATCCATAAAAGGTGCTCGGCTGTAGCCACGGATAGTTCAGTTGTACGAAATGGGTAAGTGAAGCTTCCGGGGCTACATTGAACCACTTGTTTTGGACATGCCCTGCAGTAAGGCAGGTACAACCGGCGCGAGCCACTACAGCAATCGTGCAAGCGAAATAGAAAACTACGATTATAGGAATGGTGTACAGCTCCAGAATAGCTCACGTTGTAGCTTACAACGCTGCACAAACGGAAAGCATTTGTTCACAAAACGAAACTTTATTAACTAATTTCAGTTTACGGTGCGACGCATGCCGATACCACATATTCTGAAAACTGAAGCGTTCCATTCATCTTGCGCCTGGCCATTACGGTTCATCTACGTCGCAGCTAAAAGGGTCCAGAGGCTTTTGACACTCTTCAAAAAGGACACCAGGAAACGCCGCGATAATCGATTCCACTTGACTCCGGCCACCATTGGTAGAAGAGGCGTGACAAATCGGATCATTGTGAGCGGCCAAGCCGACTTCGCATTTGTTCAGTACATAGTAGATCAAAAATAGCGAATCACTGTTAAGGGGGGAGCCGGATATGGGAAGTGCTTCGCCACCGACATCGCGACGGTACGCTTTCAGAGCTACGTAAAAGGCTGCCGCCTCCTCCACGTCTACCTCGACTCTTCCACCTGACTCGAAGCGCCGACCTTTCTGCAGTTTGGAGATGCAACGCGAGAGCCGAGACCCACTTAGCGCGGTGGCTAGCTTCCCACGGAAAAGGGTCTTCAGCACTCGAGGTCCTATCCTGGCGAGCTTGAGGCTCTTTACAAGTGGGTCTTTCGTCGCGGTTACGTTGAAGACGGGTAGTGGCACGTAGACCGTTGGAGAGTCTTCCGAAGACGTTGGCAACGTCGAAAATGCCAGGACCGCTGATTTTCGGCCGCGGTGATTGGTCCACTTGTCCCACGTGGTGGCACGCAGGAGCTTCATTAACTTGGAGTCACCCGTGGTAGACGCGGTTACAACGTCGGGGCCACTGACGACGTACTTCGGTCTGAGAGCCTGCTTCGTCAACGTCGCCGTCGTTGGCGGTGGTTGGCCTAACTTGAATTTAATAGAAGGTGCGCTAGGAAACGTCTCCCCCAGGGCTTTGTTAAGGACGCGCAAGCTTTCTCTCGCTTCGTTTTGTAAAGCCGGAGGAAAAACACTCGCTTCTAGCGAGCTCAGCGAAGCGCTGTCGTAGCTGTCAATCAAACGCAGACAGGCTTGTAGCCCTCTAAGGTGGCCTGGAATAACAGATGACGATGGCTGAAGGTCGGCATTTTCAGAGAGTTCTGTCGTAAGTGCCAGGAAGGGCTGCAGGGTCGCCACGGCACTCTGGAAAAGACGCTCCTGGCCGTTGGTTCGGTACCATTCCTTACTCCAAGCAGAAGTTAGGTTCGAAACAAGCGTTACAACGCAGTTATTGACAGATCTCGTCATCCTCTTTAGCTCCAAGCATAGCTGTTGCCTAAGGCTATCCCGGAACGCCGCTACTTCATGTCCTTCCAAAGAGCTCTCCGCTGCGTCACCGGCACTCGCAGTGACATCGAAACTCGACGGCACTTTTATGTCAGACGGCAGCCGCGGTAGAAGCAAGACGTGGGCAGTGTCGTCGGTCACGTTGGCTGCGACTTCAAAAAAGGGTGACGCACCCAAGGCAGCCATGCGGGCGATAACTCCGGCGATGGCTTCCACCGAGGAATCATTGCTCTCCGCCACAGCTATGATGGCGTCCAGCGTCCTCTCCACGTCTTCGTCGGTGGCCAGGCGTCCGCTCACGCAGTCTTGAAAAAGGTTACGCAAAGCCGCGTAAGAGTCACGTCCTTTGTTTAACAGAAGCGCGATCAACCTGTCCTGGTAATCCGCGGCAAAGATGTCATCGACGCAGGCGACGCTGCAGCCGCGTTCGCTGGCCAGCTTCTCGTACCGCTTCTTCCACCTGGAGCAGACGTGGTCGTACAAGTTTTCGCAGGCTTCGTGATTTGGGTCCAGCTGGTGTTCCAAAAAGTGAACGTAAGCCCTGCATTCGGATGTCTGGCAGAAGAGCCTCGCGTCTATCCCGCCGCGCGCGCTGGCGTTCCTCTCCTCGTCGATAAGCGACCTCTCGAGGTGGTAGTCGTACTGAAGGCCGCCGCTCGAAAGCAACAGCGACGGGAAAGTGGTGTCATTATCTCGTCCCGTGTTGTTGGGCGTCGTCAGGTCGCGCTGAGTCGCTGGCGTAAAGGAGTACTCGGGAGGGGGGCCGAAGAACATGACGTACCCAATGAGAGCCAGAAGAAAGGACAGAATGGCCAGGACCGCGGCCCCCACGACGATACCCAGCTTGCGTTGGTGCACGCGGGAGGTGTCGACGCGAATGCGCTCTTCCTCCATGGTCATAATCTTGTCCGTGGCGCCGTGAGCCCCAGTCTTGGGATTGGCCACGGGTTCGTCGTCAAAATCGTCGTCATCGATGTATGTGGGCATGGCGAGTCTCCAGAAGGCGGTAGTATTAGACGGATTTGGAACAGGGGCGGTGGGGAAAGGCAGGAGACGCTGTGGTCAAAAGAATAGCCTTCGAAGAGACCGGTAATTTCAAGGCAGGGCAGCCCTCACAGCATTGCCCCAGTGCGGGACGTCTTCTTCTTTGTGCAATAATGATAATTGCTAGAGGTGATGAGCTTAGCCCACTACAAAGGGTGTATAGACGATAAGTGAAACCGTAATGAAAGAAGAAAAGTAAGGCATTTGCTTCAAGATGAAGGTGAAGCGTAATAAATAAAAATGTATCGCGTAAGAGCGTTCAACATGTCCAAGAATTGAAAATTCGAACTTGAGAATTTAGAGCCGTTATCATGAACTGTGCAATACGGAAGTGCAAGTTCAGCCACAATTAATAGATGGGCAACAAGTGATGGATGACAAATAATAAACAAGCTGGGATCGAGGGCTGTTATTTTCTATACCCATACAGGCAAACGGCGTTTCAATATTTTCCTTTACGACCGAGATTAAAGCAAGATTTTCTAAAACAGTCATATCGCAGTGATGACATCGGTAATTTGATGTGGTGACTGAGCCGTGCTTTTTGTGTTCTTATATTCGCGTGCAGTATAAACACTTTTTCGCTGCATTACGTTGGCTACTACTTCTTTCCCATCAGTCCTCCCATTTGTGCAAAGAAGCCAACTACACATCACAAAGGACAACTTCCCTAATGTTACACAACAATCTAATACAGTATCCATGCGCTACTTGTCTACATTGATATGAGCCACCGGTTGAGGATAACAACACACCACGGAAATGACCTTAGCTTTATGGTCATCACTCTACAATTTTTCAAATAGGCACGCCAAGCTCGCATTTATTTGAGATAACGTTAACGTGCACATGTAATAGTTTACAACACTGTTACAGCTCTGTTTTTTCGATTTTGTTATAACTGAGTCGAACATGGTATTCAGTTCAATATAGTTCAGGTCGCCCGTATGAATTCATTCTTCTTTTTTCGTTGTCCTTGGCACCGGAGTAATCGGGACGCGTACCGCCTGTGGTAACGCGATGCGGCACCGCTGCAGCGTTGCTCGAACTGGTGGTTACCTTGGTGACGAAGGCAGTGACGTCGAAGGTCACCGATCGGCCCAAAGTTGTCTCGGTGTTGCTGTCACCTGGCTTCTTCAACTCAGAATCATGAGGTGCTGCGTCCGAGTTTCTTTCGGAGTTTTCCTTGCGTGTCTCCTTCGTGTTGCTCAGCGAAGCGTCATCGCCATGATTCAGACTGCCCCCTGCGCTCAGACTGCACCATTCCAGACAACGTGTTCGTACAGTGTTCCGGGTCTTCTCCGCACCGTTCTTGGGACGCCGTCGAACCAAACTGGCGTGGTGGTCTGCGGAAGCACCCGATGTCGCGTCGTGGCTTGATTTCTCACTGTACTCAACATCGCCGATGCATTTGGTTCGACATTTATCGAATACCGATTCTTCGCCGGCCACGCTCCTGAGAGATTCAGGCTCCACCTGTGGTGGCCCTTCGTCCCGGTCGACAAGCTCCGAGTCGAGCTGCATGTCATACACGTCGTTCGTGGCCGGCACGAACCAGCTGGTGACATTGCCTTCGCGAGCGGGCGGAGTGGTGTGAAAGATGGTTCCCGCCCGGGGCAGGCTGGACGCGCTAAAGACGTGCTTCGACACCAGCGCCATCATGAGGAGTAGCACTGCGGCGACCGAGGCGCCGACGGTGAGGTACGCCTTGCGTTCGCGCGTTCGCTCCTTGTGCCGCTTCCACTGCTCCTGCTGGATGGCTAGATCGGCGTACCATCGCAGCAAAATGGTATTGGTCCCTTCGGGAGACTGTGCCGGAGGACCGTAGGGGACAGCGGGCTGGTGTTTCTCGGGCATATTTTGGTCGCGAGAATCGAGGCGGGAAGCGTCGCTTTTGACCGAAGGCGCCCGCATTGTGTCGAGAGACATGGCGGCAGCTTTTCTTCTTCTTTCTCTTCTCCTCTCACGGCAGCTTTTGCTTGCTTGCTTGATCCTCTCTTGTGGTTCTTACCCACTAAAGGTATTTGGCCAAGAAGCCGCCGGTTAATGTAAGTCAACAATTTAGGACTATGCAGGCTAGAGAAAGGTGACTACATAATTTTTAACAGCACGGGATGATTTTGGGAAAATGTGAGCACGAAGAAAAGACGGGTTGCTTGCTTTTTCATATATATGCTCTTCTGGCTCATGCCCACTGTGGGGAACTGGCCGAGATTTCGTAGTTTCATACTCTTTACTATGGTGCCCACATGACAGCGATGGCTGATAACACGAACGATTTTTGAAGGCTAGAGCTTTGGGTGTCTCATTAAAGTCGTTTAGTTCATTAATCTTGTGTGGTTCTATTGTCTGTCTATATACGTTTCTTGCGCGTATACCCACAACAAATTAGCCATGCATGTCACAGATCACGACTATTTGTGATGTCATCACAAGACATCATGATGACGCCACTGTATAGCGTCACATAACATGACGTCACGTATACTGACGTCATGCACATGACATCATTACTTGGTCAAAAGTGGGTTGAATCGAGAAGCAGTGCGCGACGAGGTGTTTTGCCGAAAGCTTACAGCGTCTCTTATCTTGAACTCATTTCAAAGCCGTGGTATAAATGCAGGAGGCTTTCGGATGGGGGCATGGGAGGTTCCATGCATTGATTTAGAAGAAAAAGGAGATGTTTTTCGATTTTAAGTTTTGTTGTTGCTATTACTCTAAATTTTATAGTCAAGTAAAGGCTGTATGCTGTCTGATCTGACTAGTTTAAAGAAACAATTATTTGCCTCCTTGTGTTTTCAAGTACATGTTCTTTTTTTCTTTTTCCGTTATGAATACCTAATACTTAAAATATCTAAATAAAGAGAGATAATTATTTTTATGGGGAACTAGAGAGGTTAACTTGCCTGGTTTTTCACCTGACAGGCTACTTTAGGTGACGGGTGATGACAATGATATATACAATGATAAACACACAACACATGCAGTTACATACACGCATAACAATCACATAACACATACAGTTGCTCACACGCACTGCATTATTTACAACGTTTCGTTCCAGCCTGTGGCCCGTCAGAATGTCAGTATAGCGCTTTTGTGGAGTCTAACGCACTGGAGCTGCTCTGCCATGGGCCTAGAATATTTTTCAACTCCAAGCTTGTGTCCTGTTGTATTTTTAAGGTCATCATCAGAGACTGTCTCTACGACACATATCATAATTCATATCATTGCCTGATGGCCAATTCCCGTGAGTGGGCATGATCCGTGGTAGAGGCATCATCATCATCATTATATTCCGAGTCGACTGAGCTGGATGCGAAAAAAACTCGGCGAGTTTTCAATTTAAGACCAAAGATGAAAAATAATTGAATCGCCTAGGGTATAAACAAAGCAAAAACGAACGACGAGGCCATTAGGAGGCAATAACGATAAGAATAATTCAACAATATCTAACACAGCAGCCAGTGAGAAAAATTTCAAGGTACCAAGTTTTGGTTAGGAATATTATTATCAAAGAATTCTTTTGCCACATGGAAATTGGCACATGGCTTATCATACGTTGCTGTTGCTGTAGCCCAGAGAAGACGTCCCGAAGAGAAAAAATTATTTTGAGAATTCATCATTATCATCAACATTGTTTGTTTGCAGCAAAAAAAAATACAGAATTTCCCTGCGCGAGGCAAAGACTAAAGGCTAAAAGCCTGACAAGGTTTCACCCCCTATTTACCAAAACAGTCTGCATCAGTGACATATACATTTACACATCACTAACACACAATTGTATGCATTAGTTACAAATTTCATGCGTATTTACACATTTCATTAGTAGAAAATACTGGCATGCCATTTTATATTTATTTTACACATTCTAAATAATCAAACATTCAGAAATGCATTTTCGTCATATGCAAACGAAATCATTTCCGAGTGATTCTGGAGTTTCTGAACAAAATTTCATTTTTTCCCGTGTGGCTTGCGGGTATAAGTAAAAAAAAAGGGGGGGGGGGACCCTTGTTGAACGCGATAGCGAAATCCGGGCCCTAGTTCACCCTTCAATCGCTAAGTGCAAACTTATTCATATGTCTTGTTACATACCCACGCACGCACACAAACACGCACACAGTAAATTGGACCAGTGCGCGCTATTATCGCCGAATAGGCTTGTTTTCGTCGTGACACTTTTCGAACAAAATGCGTTAAAGGGCCGTGAAACACTTTTTCAAATAACCATAGAATGAATTCACTAGAAGAGCTTATTGCCTCGTGAATTCAACGCCGCGAAAATTTTAAGAATCCATGCAGTACGAGTGAAGTTACAAAGGTTTGTCGCATGCTGTAATTGCACTCTCTCCTCTCGTCCCGACGAAAGCGCTCGGGGCTAAGCAGGGAGGGGTGGCAGGGCAAAGAAACTACCGCGGCTCGTGACCTTGAGCACCTTTTTTTCTTCGAATGCGCGGCTTTCTCAGTGTGACGGCGGGCGCGCGTGTGGACAAGTAGCGGCCTCCCGCGGCTATCTCGGTAACTTGATTTTTCGGTCACAGACACACTCACGATTTTTCACTCACAACCAACGGGGCAGACGCCGGCGGTGGGTTTTCTGCGAGACGAGCTCTTTAACGCTATCGCGTGAAAAATTGTCAATGTTTTCATGCTCTTGACAGCAATAGCATATTGTGAGGTGGAACCCCACCAAGCCTTATAAATAATAATTAAGTGCTGGTATACTGTATTGAAATTTTGTAGTATAATAAGTGCACAATTTGCCAGTGGGACGCTATTGATAGTACCAAGCAAATGAAAGATGACCATAAATTCTGGCCTGGTAATTTATTTCGTTAAAGCTTGACCTAAGAAATGTTTAAGGAATCTAGTGCCTGGAATGAAAGCTTTATGAGCGTTTCTTGTTCTTGTTGGCCTCCTAACTGTGGCGCACACCCACTGTGGGGTGGTGAATTTTTTCTTGGCCAATCCCCTACTGTGGGGGATTGGCCATGAATCTAGTGGTTTTATTAAATAGCTTGATGTTTTAGAGTAACGAAGGTATTATAATAGAAATATTACAGAATACATTATAAATTATTGAGCTCTTCTGAATTATGGTCACCTATGACGATGGCTCCGGCCCAGGGGTGTGATTGGCCCAGTGGTGGGTGCACTTCTTCCATAAAGTTTCACAGCGTAATATTTTTTTTTATTTTGTAGGGATATAAATTCGCTTTATTACCAGTTGCTAATAATTAAATATTGAGAGCTAGCAAAATTCCGCACGATAATATTTCAGCATCGATGAATAATTTCTGAATCCAAAAGAGAAGAACCATGTGACTGTGTCCCAGGGTATATAGCCCCATATGGAATGATAACTGGTTTAAAAACGAATTATGATGATGTCCGAGGTGGATGTCGATGATGATGTTTGCTTTTATTCCTCAATGACACAATGCCGATAGGGGACGTATACTTCTTTTACCTGTATATTAAAAATGTGACGAGGTACCGATACGTGAGATACGGCTGTCCCAGCGTCTAGATATATATAGTAGTATACAAGATACACACAAAGGTGAGACAAATTCAAAAGAACGAAAGAAGAAATAATATTGAGAGGCGCTGTGTGCATATACAATGCAAGGCGTATAACGGAAGGATACAGTCGTCATATTTTCGTTCATACAGCGTATAATCACATCGCAGACAGAGTTCGTACTGATAACTTTTTTTATTCGGTTACACATTTCCTACGAGATGAAACCAGTGGTGTTGTGATTATGTTCCTGCGATTATTGGTGCCTGCCACGGTGGCCTTGTGGTTCTGGTGCCCGACTGCTGGTCCCGGATAAAAATAACAAGAAAGAAAAATAAACAGTACAGTGAATTTGTCTATACTGGAATCACCTACAGGAATAAGCTAGAAATAATTCCCACAAATGATACTGAAATTGTTAAACACGCTTGGGAAAACATCCGGCTAACACCCGCTGCACGTAAGGCAGGCCGCCACCGCCTCGCTAAAAGTACGATTGCCAATGTAATCACATCATATTTCCCAGGTTTTGACAGCAGTGGCGCGGTGCATTAAGCGCACCAGGATTCAGAAGTACACGAAAATCTTGGCGAGAACGCTTGCTCAGAATATGGCGCGGGATTGCGACTACACCGTGGTCCTCCACAAAAATCACAAAAATATCACAGCATACCCACGGAGTGAATGATGATGAGTGGGGCGAAGCGTCCATCAGCCCGTCCGCGCGACCATCCATGCGTCCATCCATGAATCTATCTATCTATCTATCTATCTATCTATCTATCTATCTATCTATCTATCTATCTATCTATCTATCTATCTATCTATCTATCTATCTATCTGTCTGTCTGTCTGTCTGTCTGTCTGTCTGTCTGTCTGTCTGTCTGTCTGTCTGTCTGTCTGTCTGTCTGTCTGTCTGTCTGTGCGTCCATTCATCCATTCATCCATCCATCCGTACGTCCGCGCGTCTATTCATCCGTTCGTCCGTCTGCTAGTCTGTCTGTCCATGCGTCTATCTAGCGCACACTCCAAGTACCGCCATCTCCCACGTCACATCTCCTGTGGCACATACCCGCTCTAGAGCGGGTATGTGCCCACAATAGTGGTGATGTGGGCTTGTTGGCGAAACATTTGAAAGAAATTTATGTAGCGCGAGGCGAAAAAACGAACGCAGGAAAGTCTTCTCAGTCTATTATTTCATGTGTTCGTTTTTTCCCCTCGCACGACACAAGTTTCTTTCGGGTATGCGCCACCGCTGGCTAAGTACTACTACATACATTCAATGGATGGACAGAGCCACGCCTTAAGGAGCTTCGTCACTAAAACAACATTGGCGTGCACATATAACAACACCAACACTCGCAGAAGAACGATATTAGCGCTATACCTTAACAACACATTTTATATATATATATATATATATATATATATATATATATATATATATATATATATATATATATATATATATATATATATATATATATATATATATATATATATTGTTAAGGCGTTTAATAGCCGGTCCACAGCGAGCAAGCACAATGGCGACAGTAACGGCCAAGCACGGGCTCTCAGTGCGAGCGGCGTCCTTGTTGGGTAGCCCCACTAGAAGGTACTCAAGAGTTCGACCCATTTCATAGTTCGGAGGCTTCGCTACAATATATATATATATATATATATATATATATATATATATATATATATATATATATATATATATATATATATTGAATTAACTTGCAGATAGCACATAAGAAAGGATCGTATATATATATATATATATATATATATATATATATATATATATATATATATATTATAATCTGTTATACTCTGTATACACGCGGGCACATGTTTACCTGGTAATGAAGCGAAGAATATATACTCAGCCGAGTCGTGCGGTATTCCGTCACCAACGTATGCATGTGGCTCCACAGTTTTAACATATTTCCATACGTAAGATTTAAGAACTATTGCTGTATTCCTTGATGAGGACGTAGCACACAATATAGTGAGACTCTCTTCTCTTGTATTCAATGAACTGCAGGTCTCCATTCATGCTAATATTTAATTCGAACAACATAATTTAAACACATCTCACAGCTTACATTACGCCAGATTTAAAAGTATGATTGTTCCCCAAAGATCCATTGAACGTGTGCCAAGGTCTATAGTATACTTCCCCGCCGCGGTGGTCTATAGTGGTTAAGGTACTCGGCTGCTGACCAGCAGGTCGCGGGATCGAATCCAGGCTGGGGCGGCTGCATTTCCGATGGAGGCGGAAATGTTGTAGGCCCCTGTGCTCAGATTCGGGTGCACGTTAAAGAGCCCCAGGTGGTCAAAACTTCTGGAGCCCTCCACTATACGGCGTCTCTCAAAATAATATGGTGGTTTTGGGATGGTAAACCCCACATATCAGTCAATCAATCAATTTTATATAGTGTATACCGTCGTGCAAAAGGTCATGTGCTGTGTGTTTGGGGCGGTCAAATTAATTGAGTGATCCGCCTCAGTGGATATGGGTGCGTGCTCGGCTGCTGACACTATGGTCGTGGGTTCGACCCCAGTCGCCGCGGTCGCATTTCGATGGAGCCGAAATGTTAACGTGTGTACACGTGTCTCTAACATTTCTGTCTCTAACAGTGACATCGCAAAGTACACTTTGTGATGTCACTGCACCTTATAAAGAACACCGCAGACGCTCGAAATTTCAGAAGCCCTCTAGTAAGGCGTCTATATCATAATCATATGGTTGTCTTGGAACACAAAACCCCGCATACAGTGATGAAAGAGCTGCGGCCATATATTGTGCGGTCTTTCAACGTGAGCGTTGCTTCTTGTTGTAATCTCTCTTTAACAAGCTAAACAACACCCATAAACACACCTAAGCAACAAAAAAACTGGGGGAGATTTCGCATGCAGAAGGAACACACGGGTGTATGCCATATAGTTCGCAATATGTTTGTTTTTATCAGTATAGGTCATTACGTCACGTATATGAATTACAAGACGTGCATCAGCGATTATGCCTGGTCTTTGCAATTGCAAAACTTCGCCCAAGAGCTCTTCTCCAGGCAGGTGGTTTTGTTGGCGTAGCTGTCACTGCGGTCCACATAGTCGACGTGCTTTTCCCAGGACGAGGCGTTGCGTATGCCGCCGTAGACGTCGAAATAGGCTTCGGGCGACGTCCTAAACGAGACGCGTATCAGCACCTTGCCCGCCGAGCGTCCTCCGAACGAGCTGGTATCATCAACGCTGTCCAGACGCCAGGCGGCGCACTTGCCGGGGAACCGCGCCTCCGCCACGGCGTTGATGTGGGCGACTGCGAAGAGGGCAAACGACCGGCCCAACGACGCGTCGTCCAGCTTCTTCTCGGCACCGACGCACGCGCAGAAGGCTTGCGGCACGAAGGCCTCCTCGCAAGTCCTCTCTGGCAGCATGGGTCGGAACAGGCTCAAGCCCTTGTTCGACGGCACCACGCTCAGATCTGGAAGGGAGGCGAGGCTCAGGAGCGTGGCGTGAAAGTCGTACGTGGTCACGAGACGCCGCTGGTTGACCTCCAGCGAGGCGGCGACTTCGGGGTGTCCGTCGAGGAAGCCGCGAGGCAGGACCCACAGGCAGAACGGCGTCTTGTCCTCGTGCCGGCCTACCTCCGTCCGGCGAAACGTTCCCTGCCGCATTCCGTGATCGCTGAGAAACACGACGGCCGTGTGGTCCAGGAGACCTCTGGCGGCGAGGTTCCTGAAGAACAACTCGACAGGCTCGTCCATGCACGCCACCTGTTCGATGCTGTCGTGGGACATGTACGACAGCCAGGCGAAGGTGAACAGCCTCCGCTTCTCGTGCAACTCGAGCACCTTGGCGAGGTAATTGAGCACCTCCTTCGTCTTCAGGCGACCGCCCATGCACGCCACGGGATCCGAGGTGTTCGTGTCCATCAGTAGCATCATGGGATGCGCGTAGTAATCGGTAGGCGCCTCCTTGAAGCCCAGTGCACCCGTGAAGAGTGCCCAGTTGGCCATCTCTTCCAGAAAGAAGGTGGCGTATCCGAGCGACTTGTAGACCTTCCAGATGGCCGGCAGTGTGTCGTAGTGACTGTTCCTGAACAGGCGCGACATGTCGGCGCCTGATATGCCCGTCAGCAGGGGCACGAGATTCGGGAACGAGTTCTGGCCCACCTTGTTGTACATGAGGAACTCGTAGGCGCCGCGTTCCTCCACCAGAAACCTTCGAGTTCTGGCCATGCGGCGGTTGAAGTTGATCCGGGACGTCGAGTCCACGCCCAGGATTAGGACGCTAAGCTGTCCTGGAGATAGGGGCTCGCTGGCGTCTCTCTTTTCCACCGGCACGAAGAAGTACTCGGAGAACAGGTGCGTGCCTTGTGCTTCGCACGAGATGCGGACGTAGTCTTGTCGCAGAGGCTGGCCGAAGACGAGTCGGACCGGAGGTCCCAAGACTGGCTCCGAGTCCGGGTTTACCGCAGACACGTTTCGGAGCACCGCCTGGTAGTAGCAACCGATGTCATTGGTGCTCGCATTGTACTCCCTTCGGAGGACTTCCTCATCCATGTTGAAGACGTCGATAGCTTGGCGCAGTGCGCTGGGTCTCGTAACTTTGACGCAGTAGCCTTCGTAATTGAACGGTGTTTTTAGCGTGCTCCATTTGATGGTCCAGTGGTACGGATCGTAGAAGGGCATTTTGCATCCGGGAGTGTCCACCACGTAACCGCTCCAAACGAGATCCATCTCTCTGAAGATGCCAGGAAGGTATGTGACTTCCAAAATAAATACGATAGTTCCCAAAACGAGGGTATAAAGGACCTGTAGCCTGATTGACGATGGCCAGCAAGCTCGAAGCATCCCACGCTCTTCTTCTTGTTCACTTTTTGTCCCTGGCGCATACCCACCGTGGGGGATTTGCGAAGAATTGAGTGGCTTTTAAAAAATGTGCAGATTTAGAATAATGGAGATATAATAGAAATATTACCGATGACCTATAGGAATAGTGGTGCTTGATCTAATGCATATATTCATTTAAATAAAGAAACGAATTTGTCCCCTGGCTGCGACTCTCGATGATGATCATGGTGGTGGATGTGAAGAAGGGGATCCTTAAATGTGTCGGCACATTTGTTTAAACATCCTTATCTAAATAATCCGGCTGGTAAAACAATTCCATCTCACAAATGAGGCACCGTCCGTTTCATGGCCGCTCCCCCGTGGTGGGTTGCACCAGGACTCTGAGGAACAACCAATCAACCAACCATTGTGCCATTGGGATGCTGATAATAATGCCACACATTTGCGGGGTGTCTCCAGTCAACTAAGCTGGACAAAAATCAGAAAACAGAAGGCATAGCGGATAAAAAGTTATAAATAGATGCATCTAACCAAAAAGAGACTATGAGAACCAGTGCTATAATTTTCGATTTCCCCCTTACGTGTTTGCCCTTTTTTTTTAGTCTGGTCAGTTACCCTTAATGACCAATGGTCATCATGCCAACGCCTCACATCCGTGACAATATCAAAAAGCCCTATATGTTCACTGACGCATTATGCTCTCCCTGTCTCATATAATGTTACACCTCACACATACTATACAATTGATGGCTATGACATTCACTACTCTCCTCCTCCTTTCATAACTTCTCTTACCCAACTCCTTGCTATGCTAATAGATGATATGGCGCAAGACACCTGCGCGCTTACACCTTGGGCTGGTAATTATTTTTGTACATTGCGACGTGAATTAGCAAGGCCTCCAAATGTCAAATGCGCCAGCCCAAACATTTTCACGCACATGCCTCTACCGCAATTGTATTGTCTATTTAGTTGTTAAAGATACTTGACGGCAATGAGGCAGCACCGATACCCATCCGTGAAATAGTGAACAGCATGCCCACACAATAAAAATGTTTACACCCTTATAGGTGTAAAAAGAGTGTTTTACAGATTTACACCTTTTTCTTTGCTGGTACACTCTCAGAGAAGGGTGTAACTGGCAAAAAGGTGTTATTATGCCGTTCGTGAGGGTTTTGAAGAACAGAAGGGCGTACACCTATAATTGTTGGAATAAAAATTGTTACGTTTAACCTCCCATAGTTGTCATATAATCATTAGTGACGCCGTACTGAAGGGCTCCGAAAATTTGAACCACCTGGGGTTACTTAAGGTGCACCTAAGTCTAACTACACAGGTCTCGCACTGCAGCCCGTTGCTGCGGGCGTCACACCCTTCCTCGCTATTTCACCTATAGTTTCCCTACAGCTCGATTCCTTAAAAAAATAAAGAAAAAATCAAAATTAACCGATGGTCGAGACATGGCGCGCTGGGAATCTTGAAGGGACGTATTAGAAGACACCGTTTTCTCCGTGGAAAAAAGCCTCAGCGTGTATGTATATTTTAGAAACAACGTGTGATGAAAACAGAAGCTCGAACTAAACGGTGCAACTGTCTGTAGCTCATCCGGAAAAAATGAATTCCTAATAATAAATAAAGCCGCAATCGAAGCAGACTTGTACGCGGCAAAAGAAACGGACAGCGCTGATAACGGAGGAAGGTAACGCAAATTATAAATCAGATTAGAAAAAAAAGATATGATGTGAAAGTATGTATTCGGGTGGGAACAGACATGGTGGGCGTGGGGGGGGGGGGCACAAAACAAAGTAGAAACGAGAATAAAAACAAGAACAGCTACGGACATCGAAGCTCCGTCGGCTGCAGGGCGAGCGGATCGCTGCTGTCGGGTAGCACAGCAATGGCGACGAGACGAGGCCCTCCACGCAGACGATATCAATTTGGATTTCTGTTCTCTCTTTCCCCTTACTTCTCTCTCTCATCTCTTTATCGCTCTATTCTACCCTTCCCTTCTTCATCTCTACATCTGTATAAGCTCTTTCGATGTCGCAAGAGGGAACTATAGGGGAGCGCGAGAGCGTACAGCAGTGAGTGGGGTGGAGTTACGTACCGGCATGAGAGTGCGGAGGGAGGCTTGTAAAAGAGGGGGACACAGTGGGCGTGTCGGCTGCCGGTCACGTTTCAAAAGAGAGTGGGCGTGGCGTCCTAAAGGTCGCGGTCTTTGCGTGCCAGCCAATGAGTGGACGTCCGTTTTCTCTCTTTCCACGTATATTCTCTCCCTCACTTTCTGCTGCCCCTCGCTCGACTGTCACTTCTCTCCGACCGAATGCACGACGATGCTGCCCTCTACGTCGCTCCCTTCTTCTTACGTCGCATTTTTTTTTCCCTCTATTACCGTTCCTTCTTATATTTAGAAAGCTTCTTTCTCCCTCGCGTCGTGTCTGTGACTCCTCTCGCCTTTCTTCCTGTCACAATATCCTTACCTTCTAAAAAAAAAAAAAAAACCGTCTCTCGTTCGAAAAAAAAAAGATGAAGTAAAGAGACGCAAAATTTCCGTATATACCGCTGCGAACCTCTGTAGAGTGTCGCCAATCTCTCGTTGTCGCAAAAACCCTCCGTCTCCCAGTGCGGCTCCCAATTTTCCCGCGTGCCGATGCCAGCGTTGCTGGTATCTTCGATTTTTTTCCCCCTTCAGTTTCGTTCGTGGTTGTCTTTCTTGCTTCAAAAGCAGGGACGCACAGCTCCATGTTACGCAGAATATCGCGCTCCAGAGTGTGTGTCGTTGTTGCCACGGGACCGATCATTGCGGAGTTCGGTTGCGGCTCTTTCGAGAGGAGGAAACGAGAAAGGGGTGCAAGGCGAGAGGCGCGGTATACGCTTTAGAAGGCTGGTGGCGCCTTCATGCGCATTACTGCGGCGGGCCCTCCAATTCACCGCGTCGCGCTTTAACGTCGCCTCGCCGTTATTTATTTATTTACCGCTTCGCTCTCGTTCATTTGCCCGGCTCGGAACACCTGTTTCTGAGGGTAAGGTTGAATGAGGTGACGTGTGCGCTGGACTTGCGTTGCTGCGCCATCTTTCTATAGGAGCAGCAAAGGGTGCTACTTGTTCCATAGTCGGTATACGACGTTACAATGTAGTTGCACCTAACGAAAAACGAGGGCGACTTGAACAGGAAAAGTAGGGCGTACAGTTTCAACTGTTTACTTTCCCAAGTGCACATCATTGATATACTCGAAACAGTAACCATCACAAAGGAATATAGCTCATTGCTATATTTACTAGTTTATCTACATTACTGTTTATTTAACTATTGATGCATCGCTGCTGCTTTACATGGTTGTTCGCTATACAGATTGCTACATCCATATTATCATCTGTATGTATATCGTAATGACATGCTTTTGAGATAACACACTCGAAATGTATTGCACACTATATGCTTGTCTATCGCTCTTTGTTTTTAGTTCTTGATGCTTTTCTAACAGCGTAACAATGTTGCGAATCTTGTAAGGGTGCTACACTCCCACCTGCCCTTTCGTTGGAAGTGCAACTGGGCGGGTCCACTTTCCCATGTTTATTGTTTCGGGTTTTATGTTCAGATTCTTTAGAAGGGCTCCACTAAAAGCCTTCCTAAATTTAGCCCTTTCCCTATGCGGGAAGTTGAATCTAAAAAGCTACAGTACAGAGGAGTCTCTCGTACAAGGTCTCGTATGTGTGTTTCCCTTTTTTTGTAATCTAGCTATTCGACAGGGCTAAATGTGTAGGCAGCCTTAAACGGGGCGTATAGAAGAATTCGAAAGGTTGGTCGGTTGGTTCCTCAACAACATGGCGCAACCCACCTAAGGGGATAGGCCATGAATGGGACGGTGCCTTGCTTTTTAAATTAGTTCACTTCTTGAAAGAAAGGGTTGAATTCATTAGCTAAGAATGTATGGTAATAATTGTTAGGTGATGGATTTCTAAACAAACAAAAAAACCCTGAAAACGTTAACATAATAAACAAGTACAAAAAAGTCTATATATAAAACAACATAATTTAGCTGTGTTTAGCATTCCATTCATTTAGATTCTAGTGAAAAACCTGTAACAGCGGTAAAAACGTTCTTGTGGCTGAAACCAAATGCGACTGCGCCAAATGAAAGAATCACTGGAAGTGTCAAGTTTAAGTCGAACTTTAGTAGGGGTTTTTCTAGTAATCGTTTCCTTTGACTTTTGAATTTCCGGCATGACAAAAAAAAAAAAAGTGCTCCAAAGATTCACTCTCAATACAGTGAAGACACAAAGACGACTGTGCCAGACCCAACCTGGTTTGCTGTGTTCTTTTGTTTTTCTTTTTTGTCCCTTTTACCCTGGCTCAACCCACCATAGGGGTTCGGCCATGAAACGAACGGTGCATGCCTTGTTATTTAAAATGAAATGCCCATAATTTCGAAATGTTAAGTTCTTAATGAATATGCTTGATTTTGATAATCTTTCTTAACGATGAACTTAGCATTCTCTATTAACACGCATCTATTGCGTCGTCCACTTCCTCCCGCAATCGTAAAATTGTGGAAAAGAATAAAATCAAAGTGCGCATCTCTGAAGAATCTACACAGTTTAAGTTCCTTGATAGTATATTATTACCCTAAAAATCGTGATAATTAAGATAGCAAAACTTATTGTTAAGTCGCTCGTTTTTTTTCTCCATCGGCCCGTTGTGGGTATCGCTCAGTGGTATATTGGGAACATGTCCCCAATTAACATCTGTAATTTGTGCTAACTATTCGATCATTCCTTAGTCATAAAAATCTTATATGATATCACTTTACCCTTCGAATACATCATTTCTTGGCCAATCCCCAAGTGTGGGTGTGAACCATTCATACAGGCAATTATCATCACCATCACCACCGCCACCTGATCATGACAACGCAAGTATGTCCTTACGCAAATCGTTCGAAATCGGGTTGTGCAAGTACTCCGGGCTATATTATATAGCTAATGTGCAGCCCACTGCGACCTGCAGTGCACTCAAATACGTAGCGTAGCGTTGAGTACGAAAGCTCGCGGCGTTCTGTGACATCGCTGTTTTTTTTTTTTTTATGTTCCCTAAGATCTCCCTCGAGATTTCCGGCGAGTCACTCTCCCGGGCAATCACGGGTGCTGGTTAACGCCGACTGTATCCAGTAAAATATAGACGAAAAATGTCCGGCTTCCTGGATATATTGAGAACTTTGAACGAAACCTAAAAAATAGTGGACAGCGACGACGACCATCAAGCGTTTCCTGTCTTGAAAGCTGCAGCACTTAGCTCTCGCGTGTATGAAGAATTTGAAAAACACCCTGGCTGATAATGCGCTCACCGTAAGTGGCCCTGCGATCACGTCGAAAGGCGTGACCATTGGAAAGGTGATGGTTATTGTTTAGAAATAAGGGTTATGCATGGAGTCGCGTTATAAGGAGTATATATATATATATATATATATATATATATATATGAGATCTAACAGACAGTAATGCCAAGGAATGTACAGGGTAAGTTATTAGAACCCATGGAATGTAAATAAGAAGAAAGAAGAAAGAAAAGTGGATGAAAAAATAACCAGTTATTTTTTCATCCACTTTTCTTTCTTCTTTCTTTTTATTTACATTTTATTGGTTCTAATAACTTCCCCTGTACATTCCTTGGCATTACTGTCTGTTAGATCTCATTAATATTGTGTGAAAACACGGAAAACGAGCCCTTAGGTATACACTTCTTTCCCTTATATATATATATATATATATAAGGGAAAGAAGTGTATACCTAAGGGCTCGTTTTTCCGTGTTTTTAACACAATAATAATGAGATATAACAGACAGTAATGCCAAGGAATGTACAGGGGAAGTTATTAACATTAATGGAATGTAAATAAGAAGAAAGAAAAGTGGATGAAAAAATTACCAACTGTAAGCAGGAATCGAACCTACGACCTTCGAATTACGCGTTCGATGCTCTAACCACTGAGCTATTACAGCGGCACTCCCTCCATCCACTTTTTTGGGTTTATCTGTGAATTTAGAAGTAGGAGTGACAGTCAGCGCCATCTATAAGCCAAACAACGAGTGTGAAAACACTCTTATGCGCATGTTTGGCGTCACGTAGCACGTGAACTTATTATGAGCGGGCAGCTGATTAATTGTCCCTCTTATACAACCTAAACACACCAAGTCTGCCAGTACGAGACCCTCGTTCAATGAAATAAGGGAAAGAAGTGTATACCTAAGGGCTCGTTTTTCCGTGTTTTTAACACAATAATAATGAGATATAACAGACAGTAATGCCAAGGAATGTACAGGGGAAGTTATTAACATTAATGGAATGTAAATAAGAAGAAAGAAAAGTGGATGAAAAAATTACCAACTGTAAGCAGGAATCGAACCTACGACCTTCGAATTACGCGTTCGATGCTCTAACCACTGAGCTATTACAGCGGCACTCCCTCCATCCACTTTTTTGGGTTTATCTGTGAATTTAGAAGTAGGAGTGACAGTCAGCGCCATCTATAAGCCAAACAACGAGTGTGAAAACACTCTTATGCGCATGTTTGGCGTCACGTAGCACGTGAACTTATTATGAGCGGGCAGCTGATTAATTGTCCCTCCTATACAACCTAAACACACCAAGTCTGCCAGTACGAGACCCTCGTTCAATGAAATAAGGGAAAGAAGTGTATACCTAAGGGCTCGTTTTTCCGTGTTTTTAACACAATAATAATGAGATATAACAGACAGTAATGCCAAGGAATGTACAGGGGAAGTTATTAACATTAATGGAATGTAAATAAGAAGAAAGAAAAGTGGATGAAAAAATTACCAACTGTAAGCAGGAATCGAACCTACGACCTTCGAATTACGCGTTCGATGCTCTAACCACTGAGCTATTACAGCGGCACTCCCTCCATCCACTTTTTTGGGTTTATCTGTGAATTTAGAAGTAGGAGTGACAGTCAGCGCCATCTATAAGCCAAACAACGAGTGTGAAAACACTCTTATGCGCATGTTTGGCGTCACGTAGCACGTGAACTTATTATGAGCGGGCAGCTGATTAATTGTCCCTCTTATACAACCTAAACACACCAAGTCTGCCAGTACGAGACCCTCGTTCAATGAAATAAGGGAAAGAAGTGTATACCTAAGGGCTCGTTTTTCCGTGTTTTTAACACAATAATAATGAGATATAACAGACAGTAATGCCAAGGAATGTACAGGGGAAGTTATTAACATTAATGGAATGTAAATAAGAAGAAAGAAAAGTGGATGAAAAAATTACCAACTGTAAGCAGGAATCGAACCTACGACCTTCGAATTACGCGTTCGATGCTCTAACCACTGAGCTATTACAGCGGCACTCCCTCCATCCACTTTTTTGGGTTTATCTGTGAATTTAGAAGTAGGAGTGACAGTCAGCGCCATCTATAAGCCAAACAACGAGTGTGAAAACACTCTTATGCGCATGTTTGGCGTCACGTAGCACGTGAACTTATTATGAGCGGGCAGCTGATTAATTGTCCCTCTTATACAACCTAAACACACCAAGTCTGCCAGTACGAGACCCTCGTTCAATGAAATAAGGGAAAGAAGTGTATACCTAAGGGCTCGTTTTTCCGTGTTTTTAACACAATAATAATGAGATATAACAGACAGTAATGCCAAGGAATGTACAGGGGAAGTTATTAACATTAATGGAATGTAAATAAGAAGAAAGATATATATATATATATATATATATATATATATATATATATATATATATAGTCAAGTAGATCCTCTGTGAGCGGTTCAAACCTAGAGTCTGGCCTTCATCAGGTGCATATATGATGAAGGCCAGACTCTACGCCGGAACGTCGAAATAAACCACGTTGTGACCACTCACGGAGGATCTACTTGACTATATGCAACGCTACGGCCACTCAACCACCATGCCTATATATATATATATATATATATATATATATATAGGTAAAACATAACTGAACCACCCTGATGACGCATAGCTGCCCAGTGTTCTGAGACGATAATCTGTGTTGAGCCAGATGACGGTGAAAGGCACAGTTTGGTTTAGGAACCTATACGATAGCGGATGAGTATAGCACAACAATAAGCAACGCGATCAATAACAAGTCGTCCCGCAGAGCACCTCAAGCGACCCCTCCTCCGCGGACACTGACCATCAGGTCGCGGCCGTCGACCAGCGGGCGTTCTGCAACGCCCTCATCGCTCGCTACGACAGGGACAACCTGTACTCCTGGAACCGATCGCGTGCCAGGACGTGCGACCTCTGGGGTCTCGGTGCCCTGGCCGCCGTGGGGGCGCTCGTGCTGACGGGCCTCTTCTGGATGCTGAACGACGATAACGCGACTCTGCCGCCTCCCGAGTACCGTGACATCACCGACGAGTTCAACGCCACATTGAACGACACCGCGACGCTGCCCCCTCGCCAGTACCGTGACATCACCGACGAGTTCAACGCCACGTCGAACGACACCGCGAACGTCGGCCAGCGACGGGGGCGACGGCTAGAATCCGAGTCGTGGATGTAAGCGTGCTCCATTTCGTGTGACACGTTTAACTTGAGTTTTGCAGGGTTGAACACATTATACAAAGCCAATAACGTATAAAACGATGACTTCAATCGGATTGACAAACTGCAGCACTCCGGAACCTCTAATGTCGAAAGTTTAAGTATGATAAGTTCATTATCAGCGGAGAAAAATCAAGGTTGAAGTTTCATTTTCAAGTCACGCGCCGAAACTTCGGCGGGTCACGTCGAAAATTTCAAAATGTATTTTTCGTTTTTTCGTGGCATTGGCTCGATGAAATTTCAGAAAGCTTCGTATGCTAGGTCTATGGCACCCACAGATCAGTCGAACAATATCAATCGATCAAGACTTTATTTCAGCTTGCACGCAGAAACTGGGGATGGTGAGAAAAAAAAAGCACCGAATTTAACGCCACCTGACGGGCCTCGCCATCCGTACATGTCAGCAGTCGGCATGAAGCGGAAGTCTTGTTGCACGGAATGGAAGGTTCGCACAACGGAGACATTAACAAAACAAAAAATTACTACAATTACACGACAGACATTTGTATTCTAATTAGCAACATAAGGTCTATGCAAGTCGAGATAATAACGTACTTCACTACCGCAAAATATCGTTTTCCGCTTAGTGTCCCTTTAAGCTGAAGAGTTCGATAGTATTCAAGACGGTGAGACTCAAACGTCTCTTTTGCTTCATGCGGAATATACCCATCACATGCCGTATAATCATGGTGCCAATAAACTTTATACTATAATTTTCCTAACTGTGTATTAAACATCAGCTGCTAAGACGTCCTGGATACTTATAAGGTGTCCACCTTAGATTTTTACGACGCTGTACATTGCCAAGCATCATATACGTGGCGTATCACACTACTTTTAGTCAGTTTTAACAACGAAGATATAAGCAAAATATCGCACAATGTATACGGTTATTGGACCTATAAAGGATTTCATCATGCGTCAGTCTTTCACCGAGAGCCTTTTAATTATTAATACTTTGAGGTACACTACACCCGTTAGCAAAACGTGCATCACATGTCCAATCAGACTTTTATTAATTCAATGCGTGTGAAGTGTGTGATAATGCTTTTGGTTATTAATCTTGCTGTATACACTATTTTGAAGCTCAACATGAACATTCCGTGCACGCATTCCTACATATATGTGCTACATCAAGTTACTATTCTACGCGAGGTATATGCAGGTCGAAGAGCAAACTTATGTTAACGACATCTTATCCAGAATCGAGAATTACTGCACTCGTGCACAGCACCTAATGCAATGACAGGATGAGCACTGGTCGTTAGGAGTAACATATATATATTTCATGAGAGTACAAGCGTACGAGGGTGTAGACAGAAGGTTAGGTGGGCAGATGAGATTAAGAAGATTGTAAGAATAACGTGAAAGCAGCAGGTGCAGGACCGAGTTCATTGGGGAAACACGGGAGGCCTTGGCCCTGCAGTGGGCCCAGTCAGCCCGATGATGATGATTAGCTTTGTACGAGGACGATAGATGAACGGGTTGTGCATAACTCATCTCTCTCTTTTCAGCCTGGATGACAGAGAATCGGTGGCCGATGAGACGAAATCAAGTGACGCTAGCAAAGCCACTTCATTCTGCGACACAGTGGAATGCCAGAGGACGGTCGCCTTCCTGGAACAGCAGTTAGACCCGACGTTCAGTCCGTGCGAGAGTCTGTACGACCACGTCTGCACGCGCTGGCGGGAGCGGCACGCCAAATCTACAATACGTCGCGGAAGGTACTCCATCGATGATGCCATCTTGGACGGCTACAGGAGAAAATTGGCTCGTCGCCTGCACGTGGACGACAAGAGGCGGCCGTTCAGGAAGATGCGCAGCTTCTTCTTGCAATGCACCCGCAACCAACTTACGTCTCGTTACGAGCTCGATGAGATCCGGGGTCTCCTGGAACTCGGCAACTCGCCCTCTGTGGTTGCCCTGGCGACCAGCATCGTGAGGCTGGCCAGGATCGGATTCTCGCCCTTCTTCGACGTGTCGGTGACCGGATACCCCGAGACCTTCCGGGTAAAACTCTTCAGACCGGCTTCTGCTTCCGGTTTTGTGGAGCGCCCTGCAACTGGCGATTGGGTCACTTCTGGTGAGCCCAGTAGCATACGACCAACGCCCAAGGAAATAGTAAAGCGGCTCAAACTGGCGTCTGCTTCCGGTTTCTCATATGGCCAGAATGGCGGCTTGTTCGTTTCCGGAGAGGCCAGGAATAAAGGATCAGTCCCCAGGGTTAGGGGTACCGGGGTGAAGCTGTTAAAACAGGCATCTACTGGTTTCCCCAATGGCCTGAATGGCACCTGGTTCGCTTCCGGTGAGTTCAGTAACGAACGATCAATGACCGAGGTCAGAGAGACCATTGACGTCAACCTCGGTAACACCAGCGATGCGGAGCGAACTCTTTTTATTGTGCTTTTGGGAAGAATAATATGCTCCGAGATCGTGCGGAGCGTCCCCGAAGCCGACAAGAAGTGCTCCCTAGAAGCGGGTTCGGCAATAAATCCCGACTGGAACTACGGTTGGTACAAGTCTGTAGGCGTGGAGCTGTTGACCATGGCCGTTGACCGTGAGCTGGGCTCGTTGATTGTGGCAGAGTCGACGACCGTTGTTCCGGATGGCAATGACGATGGCTCCATTTCGGTGATTGATTCGGCCAGTCACCGGCGCTGGAAGGCGGATAAGGACCTGCGGGACGCCTGCCTCAACCTGATGGCTATGCACGACCCATACCTTCTCTCCTACTGGAGTGCCATCACCACCGAAGCCTCGCAGCTTGAACAACTCGCTAAGGAGTCCATCCGCCGGGTCGCGAAGGCGGATGCTCTCGCCCTCTTGGACGACCTCTCCGTGTCGTACGGACTCCCGGCCGCTTTCGACGACAACTTTACGGCCCTGTCGACGCACCTGGGTGACCTGTACGGCGTCGAATCGGAAAGCTCAAGGTTGCTCAGGTTTCTCGCCAATTCGACCTGGAAGCTTTGGCTCGGTATCACGAGCCGGGGTAACGCTCTCGGCACGACCGCGGTCATATCCGAGACTACGCCGTCTCTGATCGCCGTCCCCGAACCGGTGTTCAACCTGACGACGATGAAGGACCCCTGGCTGCGACTCCTAGCCGCAGCCAGGTACACGCCGAGAATCCTGGAGGCGGCGGTCCACCGGCGTAAACTGGCCAAGAAGCTGATGTCTTCCCCGTTCGGTCAATGCGCGTCCAAGTACTTTACGCCTTCGAACGAATACGATGACGGTGTCGGTTCGACTCGGCGACTCGAGGCGTATCTGGGAGCGTTCGAACTTGCCGCTTTCCACACTGGCTTGGATATTTACCGTTCCGGAGTCGGCAAACGCGTAGACTCCGTTCCGGGCACGGACTTGGATGGGGACTCTTTGTTCCTCTTCTATTACGTGTTCAATCAATGCGAAGCGGCTTCGTCGAAAAGGGGCACTCTGAATCTAAACGTTCCTCGGCACGGCGCAGTGTCCGAAGCAACGGTGAGGACTCGCCGAAATTATTTTCCCAGGATAAGCAACCTACTCGCCAAGATCATACTGCCCGGTTGCGAAGCGTCCGGTGTCCAGTTTACTGCAGGCTGCGGTGCGGTCGCCACGAAGTACGATAATGCGGCCGATAATGTGACTGCCAACTCCCCTCAGTGACATCGCACGCATACTCCTTTAACGCACTCTTCACTAATCTAATTTGCGTTCACGTGACGGTTAGTGCATGCATAGTCAACTTTTGTAAGCGTTTTTATATATAGGAATGTCAATGTACGATCGATTGTTCCTATTGTTGAGTTCTATCGGCACGAGTTTTGTGTTTGGCGTATCAGTTGAAACATGTATAGTGCACTTAACAATTCACCAAAAAATTTTACACGTGAAAGGAAGTGCATACGGCTGCACGGTGCAGTATATATAGAACGTGTCATCTTCTTTCGAATACTTATCTGTCGAATGTTTCGGATGTGACGCTAACTGGAGGCCGTGTTCTATCAGTAACGTTTACGGTAGTTCTCTGTCAAGTTACTCTCCGTTGAGGTTAAATGTAAATGCAATGTCAGATGCATAATTTAGTATTCATAGGAGTCTGAATTTTTACATCCTAAACGGCGTAATCGATATGCATTGCCTGGTGGTGGTGGTGGTGGTGATGATGATGGTGGTGGTGCACATGGTGGTGGTGGTGACGATGATAATAATGATGCTGCTGCTGATGATGATGATGGTGGTGGTGGTGGTGGTGTTGGTGGTGATGCTGCTGCTGCTGCTGCTGCTGCTGCTGATGATGATGAAAGCTTCATTTCGATCCAGGTGCAATCTGAGCCTGAGCGTGGTGGCGTCCAGCACAATGCACCGTTAAATTGAACGACGATATGAACGTGAATGCTCTCACAATGGTCCGCTTTCTGAAGGAGCTGCGAAACGTGCGAGTGAGAGGAGGAGGGGAGGGGTAATGAAAGAAAAAATGGGGCGCCCTTAAGCTTCGTCTACAACAGTAGAACACGGTGGCATTATCCGTGCATACAATAATAGCTAACCTGCCTTCGCTTCTACAGGGGGAAACCAAAACTGTGCCACAAGAAAAACCAACCTGCCCCTGTATTTAATAACGTGACAGCGTTAAAGAGTTCCTTTTGCACAAATGCCAGCATCGACGTTTGTGTCGGCGTCGGGGTTGGTTGTGAACGAAAAATCATCTTGTACATGAGCCGAAAATTTGGGGAAGCTGCTTTGAAAAAAAAGCACGATATATGAATGCCTTGTAGAGCTGTGGGAGTCTTCTTAATGCATCATATATATTGCATGACAGAAGCGTAAAATCGCGCCAGTTGTCAAAAGATGTGAATTGAGCACCGAGTTGGTGTTTTAAAGGTCAACACCCATTGCAGAGCGCTCAGGCACATTTAACCACCATAAGCAGAAGTACCATCAACGATGCGCAGAGCTGCGCTGATTAAGGTAGTTCAAAAAAAAAAAAATGGAGTGGAAATTATTGCCCACCAATGAAGCCGTACCCATCGTAAGATGGCGGATGTGGCAGCCATCTTACTAGGGGCATGATGAGCTGTTTCCGTTGCGCGATTGAGAAAGGGAAGTTTATTGTACACCTAACTTGTTGAGAAGGAGCATTTTTTCTCCCACGCCCAACGAGCTTAACGTGGCAACTTTTTCGGGTCACATACTGCTCAATGGGCGTTCTTGGGTTACTAGTTTTCTTTAGTAAGCCTCGAATTCAAGACAAACTTTATTATACTATATTAAGTCAACGATACTCGACTCTGCGGGTTATTTCATCGAAAACTTTTAACTTATAATTACGTGTGTTATAAACTAACAGATTAAAACTACTTGACCTTCAAGTTGGCACCACCATAAAATGGCATGTTTCTGAGATTTTCGGAGGGCGAAAGCTGCAGCTTCACTTTTGCTGGAAAAGCTTTGCGGAAGCTTCCACTCCAGCAATTCTTTTTTGAAACTTCCTTGGCTTCGATTCGCGTGTTGACATATATATAAGGACGCGCAGTGGGCCCTCGGTCCGATTAGCATAAAAAATTATTGCGCTAGTGGGCAATTACCACCTGTGCTTGCAATTACAAATTTAGTCATACTTTGAAACGACCAATGTTGCGAGCGAACTTCGTTCCCCCCACCACACGGTCGAGGCATGCGCCGAAAACCCACGCATGTTAGCATGTTCAGGAGGCTCAATTAGCTATCATGACCTACTCCTGAAGGCGAAGCTCATGCTTGTGCCAATCAACAGTATACAAGTAAAGAGTATAGCCGGTGCCACGCATTGCCACCAACCTCTCCTTATATACATTTAATTTAAAAAAAAAACAATACCAAGTACTGTGCATCGTTAACTTCTTCTAAACACCTCGAATTTTCGCTCACAAACAAGCAAGCCGACTACGAAATCTCTGCGAAATGAGCTATTTAACACCTTTGCGATATTGCTATCAACCGAGAAATTAAAATGTGAGTGGTGTCGTCTGCATGTTAGCTTGAGTAATTGCATCTCGTAACTTGTGACTTTTACGTCTTTGTGCATATAATATTCGCCGCCAGTATATAATGGCACTTACATGGTGTCTATAGACTAGATAGAGGGGCACCGCCATCTTGAGCTGTTAAGCCGATATCTTCTTGTTTTTGTACATTCCAACGTAAATTAACAAGGCCGTGAAACATCGTATGCACCAGGCCACTTCTTTTCATCCGTGTGCGCCTATACCGTAACATAGTTCGGTAAATTGTCAAGGATACAAAATACAAAGGCCAACAACAGCCCTGTGTACGACACTACTTAAACGCATTTGCAAAATAGTTTATAGGGGCAAGAAATATCTTCGATGCCCGCTTGTTTGTCGGGTTAGTTTTCTTTCATGGAGTTCCCTATCGAGAGGGCACGCTTTCATGGACCTCGATCGATTGCTCGTTCTATACGCCGACTTCGCTGCAGTGCTTGCGAGAAAGTCGCGCTCCTCTTATACGCGCTTATTGGTTGTTGCCCGTTTGTTTTGCTTTGTTGCGCCCGCCCCCCTCTCTCTCTCTCTCTCTCTCTCTCTCTCATCACGTCTTATAAGCCGCACTTCCTCGAAGTTGACGTCGCTGAGTCGGATTGTTTTAGCTGTGGCGTTGGACTCTGCCTATTCTCGAGAAGAGGAGAGCTGGCTTCGTTTCGCCGGCTCCGACCAGATATGCCAGTGGTGTACGCGTTAAACGGACAGGCAGTATAGCGGAAGAGCGAAGTCGCTATACAACTATGCGAAACATTTGTCAATTAGCGGAGCTTAATTACCTTGATGGTATTGCATAATAAATTTCTGTACCTACGTAACCCTTAGAAGAACAATTAGTTCATTTTTCTTAATCTGAACTTTAATATTTTCTTTTATTTTAACCGCTGATTTAAATGTCCGATCCCCCGTATATAGTGGCTACGAGCCACTTGTAAAGGGTTGAGCAAGCAAGCTAGCCATGGTTGTTATGTGGCCTAGCAGAATACTATGTCATCATCAGAAACAGCTGTGTGCCACAGAAACAGGGTTAGTGCCGCTATTCATCACTAGCTAGGCCACTGAAAATAAAGAACAAAGATAGCGAATGGAATGTAGAAGAACTTTAATTTTGTCCTGCAGTACGTGCTCGGCGAGTATCGACATCAACCACGTATGCGTCACAGAAGTTGAGTGAACTACACTACTCACAGCTGGTCGAATAAAAATGCAGGCGGCATCAGTGATGTAGGCCCACCAAATGGCTGTGAAGCGATGGTGGCGAGCCACCACCAAGACCCCGTGGACGGGTAAAACGTATAAAGATGAAAGTTAGCGATCCTCACATCGTCAATTTGCTTTTTCTCGTACGGTACCTTCTTCTCACTAACTTCTTTCCACGCATCATGTCCAAAAAAATTTAAGGGTCCTTGCTCTAACAGGAGTACCGACAATAAATTTTGAATACTTTCGCATTTTTGCTGTAAATGATAACATGCGTTTCAAAAACCCCAAAAACGAGTGCTGTGTTGCCCGAGAATGTATATGCGTGCATATTTATTCAACACCGCTATCCCAATAAGGCACTTTGGGTTTAGATATTGAGGGGGCGGCTTCGCCGTGGTGTGTCATGTCGGTGTGACGTCACAGGAAAGCAGCTATTCGCGACGCACCAGAGGAGGATTTGGGATCTGCTCATGCTACACGTAAGAAGTGGTGAGTGCATTGCCTCGGCAGTGACCCTGACAGGGGTTTCAGTGAATTAGGCAGCATTCATGCAGGACTCAGAGTTTGCAAATTTGTTTGAACTCTGTTTACTCGTTGGGATAACGTACATTGCTCTGGGCTTGCAGGGTTGCTTATGATCAGTGAAAAAAAACGTTAAAATAAAATAAAAATACTTAGTACAGGTTGGCTGACTCCAGTGTGTGGAGAGCGTTAACACTGCATACTAAGGAAACAAAAACAATGTCCCTTTCTTGATGTCTCCGAATCATGTCGGCGCACCTTTACGACTCTGGAAGCAAGCGAAGCTTTTGTGCGATGCTCCCTTGTAAGTGTTCTTCCATCACAACAGGCAACATAGGCGTGTGCCCCACCGCGGTGGTCTAGTGGCTAAGGTACTCGGCTGCTGACCCGCAGGTCGCGGGATCGAATCCCGGCTGCGGCGGCTGCATTTCCGATGGAGGCGGAAATGTTGTAGGCCCGCGTGCTCAGATTTGAGCGCACGTTAAAGAACCCCAGGTGGTTGAAATTTCCGGAGCCCTCCACTACGGCGTTTCTCACAATCGTACGGTGGTTTTGGCACGTTAAACCCCATATATCTATCTAACATAAGTGGGTCATGAATTTCAATCTATGTGACAATAAAAATGTGGAAACGTGAAAATTACAAGTCACTTCTATAACAGATCAGACCACCGTTAATCCAGAGGGCATGATTCATCGAAAAATGGCACTTACAAAGGCGCATGCGACAGGCACACCTTATGGAGGGCTGCATCACAGTATACATCCTCCAGGGTGCATTATTTATTTATTTATTTATTTATTTATTTATTTATTTATTTATTTATTTATTTATTCACATACGGCGTCACCCACCAACACCAAGTTATAACGAGCTTTGCTTCGAAAATGTGACATAACGAGGACCGTACGACGTCCGCTCCGCAACGGCGCTGCGGATATAGCATCCCGGAGTGCATGGCTGGTTTCTTTTCTCCCCCCGTGACCCCACCCCGTATATCGAGGAGGGTGCTTCAACAACTATAGCGGCGGCATCCCTCTAGCACGCATGCGTCTTGGGCTCTTCCGCAGCGGGCGCCCTTGTTGTTCTTCCTCCCCAACAGTGTGTATATATGTTACCTCCTCTCCCGCTGTATACCGGCGTGGTGGATAGTGCCGTGGCCCTGCAGTATATATCCCTACAGCTTTGCTCCCCGAAGCAACGCGCTGCTGTGCAACTGCTCCCCGCGATCGTTTCTCGGCGCAACCGTGGCTTCTTCGCTTCTCGCCCACGAAGAAACCCCGGAGGTCGATATGGCCGGGGCTCGGGAAGATGGCGCGAATCCGCTCATCGCCATGGCAACTGTATCCCCATCCCCACTTCCTCTGTTCCCTCCTCCGCTACACCTTTCATCCTCCCACTCTCTCCCTATAGACCTTCCTCTTCGCCCTCTCTCCCAGCCTTCACCCACCGCTCTATTCATCCTCTCTTTCTCACTCTTTTCCTCGCCGTCTTTCTCTCTCGCTCCCTCTATAGGTTTCCCTTTCTGTCGCTTTCGATTCCATTCGGGCCCGGCCTTCTCGACTGCAACATGCTTTCAGCGGCCGGGGGCCACATAGCGTATGAGATAGCGACCATAAAGAGAGCATATATTGGAGTATACGAACGTTTTAAATGAAGGATAACCCGCCAATGTGGCTTTGCGGACGGGCCACCGGCCCTGCGAAACACGGGTGCTTCATTTGCATATCGTTGTTCGGGAACCTATGGCGCCTGAATTTTCCATAACTATACAGTGGATTTGCGGAAACTGCTTGTGTCTCCCTGGTGTAGTCGGAAGGCTATATTGTACTTTGTTTCAGTTTCCCGACATGCGCATCTAGAGAGCCAGCAAACGAAGAAGCGCCGTTATCGAGGTAAAAGTAAATTATATTCCTGAAGTAGAAAATTCGGATTGTCATTTCTGGGCATTCGCATTTCTCTGGACCGCAAATGCCTCACGCAACACAAGTGTATCTTACTGTGATTTATGGCCCTTAATAAAGGCATTGCTAACACTTTGTATATGTTTCGGAAATATCACTTCACTAACATCAGACATTGGACGTTTGACATCTCTATATGCATATATATATACAGTAATATCTCGTTAACTCGAACTCGAATGTTTCGAAAAAATGGGTAAGGCGAAATTTTCCGTGGCAACAAACATTTTCATATACGTCCCATGTATATTTTTCGCTTTATCTCGCAGTGTTTCTTGGGTTGGATTGCGAATAACTCAAAATATTGACTAGGAGTGGAACGAAAATTTTGCTGCCGGACCATTTCACAAGATTCGTGCGATATTACTACGCCTCAAGTCCGTTGACTTTTTGTTGCCTCATTTAACCGCACATACGTCGAAACTTTCCGCGAACGCGAAGTGCCCAGCGACGTATCAACTTTGTTGAGCAACCCTGTGGCGCGTCATGGCGGGGCAGGGAGGCCCTCGGCCCTCTCTTGCCGTAATGTGTCTCATTCGCTTTGTGCAGTGCATATAATTTTCCCTGAGGTGTGGTTTCCGGCGCATACCGAGCGGTAAGGATTTTTCGCTGACTCAGGTGGGTGAGAAGCGGCAACTTAGCGTGAGTGGGGCAATCATGGCGACAAAGCATTGCAAGTCGCTAACGCTAGAAAAAGTAAGGTTGCCCTAATTAAGGAAGTGGACAAAGAAGCCCCAACGAAATCGAGCATGGCGCAGGAATTCGGCATCTCCTTGTCTACGCTTTCGACGGTGCCGAAAAAAACAAGCGGTATATAGGTGCTGGATGGATTTCAGCAGAGCTTATCCAGCGAGCTGAACCGGGTTCGAGGGCCGTATTTCCCATACGTTGAAGCGCCATTTGACGGTATGAAAAGACATCAGAGTGGCAACAAGTTCACGCAACGGTTTTCGTTAACTGCTTTGCGCACGCTGGGTTTTTCGCGTGCCACTAGTTTGCCAGAAGCAGAAACGGCAAAGACAAACGACTTCACAGATTGCGAGGAATTTCGTCAAGAGGTGCATCAAGCTTGCAGGTGTACCGGTGCTGCCGAAAATGACGCGACTTTTCTCGAGTATATATACGCGCCATGTGAACAGTATGTGGCGGTGACCGGAGAAATGACGGACGCCGAAATCCTTCAAACGCCCACTAACGTATACGTACGCCGACATCTTCCGAGACAAGAAATTCGCTGCGCTTGCTTCGAAATAAGGTCGAGTGCAGCGGCGAGGAAAAATCGACTGATGCGATGCGTCAATCAGCAGGAGCACGCCTTGCCCGAGTATACGACCGCAAAGCAGGTGAGCATTAGGCAGTTTTTCAGTTCGGTGCTAAATAAAATGGCAGTGCGGCAAAACCCAGCTGGTGAAAGCCTCTTGTTTATAATTTTTCCCCTTTTAAACCTGCACGAAAAGAAAGATAAGAGACTTCCGCTGAAGAGCCGGTAAGTATAGTAGCGATTTTTCAGGAAAGCACTCGTGTTTCCCGGCGATTAGCGCTACTTTGCTTATCTCGAAAATCCGTTTATCTCGGTCATGGTTTGATGGTTAATGACGGTTCGGTCCTTTTGCAATAGCATATAACTTGACCAGCTTTCCCGCAGGTTCACCACACTGAAATTAAAAAGGAAATTATCTATATTGGAAAGCATATATAACAGATATTAGCCTCATCGTGAAAGAACACAATGCCAAAATTGCACTTATTGTCAATATTTGTGATAATCTAACCGGGTTTTTGCATGTTGAAAATATAATTACCAGCGCTATAAGCGCATGTTAGGCTACTTACGCCGCAACTTTCGTTCCGCACCGGTCTCATTGAAAACAACTGTTTACAAAATATTAGTTAGGTCAAAACTAGAATACGCAGCTTCAATTTGGGACCCCAGCTCTGAAACTCTCATTAAATCATTGAAACTAGTCCAGAACAGCGCCGCTCGTTTCATTCTTCACAATTACAGCAGAACAGATAGTGTCACATCCATGAAAAATTCGTTGCAATTACCTCATCTGGCTACCCGTCGCAAACACAGTAGGCTTTCCTTGTTCCATAAAATTTATTACCACAACTCTATTCTACGCACAGCTCTCATTTCCCCACCTTCGTGTGTTTCGTCCCGCACTGACCACCCTCACAAAGTAGGCATTATGACGTGCCCCACTAATACTTGTTTTCAGTCATTCATTTCTCGTACATCGAACCAATGGAATCACCTTCCCGGACCAATTGCGAGCATTCAAGATAATGAACGCTTCCGCACTGCATTAATAATAATGTAACAGATGTTAAGTGTATATGTTTAGTTGTTGTTGCTGCTGTACTGTATTTCTTTGTTGTATTGCTCCCCCTACATGACCCCCCCCCCCTCCCCTCTGTAATGCACTTTGCCTTGAGGGCAAAATAAATAGATTAATTTATTTCTTATAGAAAACAACTTCCACGATCGAAGGAAATAGTTCTTATTTCGATCCGAAATTCACTTTAAATTATCACACAACGAAAGCGCGATGTTATTTCATATTGTCTCAGTGAGAGCTGACAGAACTGGAAACTTCGTTCCCCGACAGAAACAGATCTTCGCTCTCTAAATCGCAGTCCGCCAGCTCTACGGGCGCTTCGCATGCCGGGAACAGGACGGCCGCGAACGACTTCGCTAGCGCCTGGACTCTTCTCCGGCGCTTGCGCACCGCAGCTGCGTTCTTGGTCTCGAGTCCGACGGCGAGGGCTTCACACATGTTGTACGCGTAGTAAAGAAGAAACAGCAAGTCACCGTTGAGCTCCGTTCCCGGAACAGCCGAACCGCGCCCGACGTAGTGTCGGTAGAAATGGAACGCCGCGTAAAAACTGGACAGCTCCTTCAAGTCATGTTTCTCCCTGTCGACTTCGGCGTCGACGACAGAGGGGAATGAAAGGTGACGTCGCTCTGCTTTGGCCGCGCATTTGGCCAAGCGAGTCTGGCTCAAGCGCTCGGACAGTTCGCGAGACCCGCTCAAGATGGTCTTGACGACGCGCGGTGCGGTCCTTGCCAGCGATAGGTACGTGAGCCAGGGGTCTTGTAGGGCCGTCGCGTTCAACAACGTCAGCGGCACCAATACGTTGACGTCGGCAACGCCCTCGGTCACCTTCGAGCGAAACGGCGATGGCGCGAAGGCGTCGCGTGGAGCGTCATTCTCCACGGTCCAGCGCTTCCACGTGGCGTTCCTCAGGAACCTCGGAAGACTGGGCGTTTCCGACGCGTTACCGTAGATGTCGGTCTGGTACTCCGACAAGACAAGGGGATCGTTCTGCAGGTGTGTACGATAGCCAAGCGAGAGGGAGACGCCACTTGGCCTTCCGAGCTTCTGGTCGATCATGTTCTTGAGGGCTAGCAGCTGATAGCGGACCCTGCGAACCAAACTTGTGGGCAGTTCACCGGTGCCCACAAGGTAGGAGGGACTGTATGGGTCGTACCGGCCTATGAACGTCAGGCAGGCGCTCGAGAGCTTCGCGCGCTTCAGAGATTCGCTTCCGCCTCCTACACTGGACCCTCCGACGCTCAGCCAGGCGGCGGAGAGTTCTCTCTCTGTTTCTCGAGCCAGGAGCGACATGCCAACAGTCTTATACCACCTGTAGTTCCAAGCTGGGCTGATCTCTGAGTCGCTTGATAGGGTGCAGTTCTTCAGACTGTTGCCGTACTCTAGCGCCACTTCTAAGCACAATTTCTGCTCTACGGTCACACGAAACTCACCTTCTGGTACTTCTAGGTCTGTCCCTGGGCCGGGTAGTTTCGTCCATCGTGTCCCGTACAACCACAGTGGCGACGACATTCGCGGAACATTGGGGGTAGTATTGCCAACCACTGGGGCACTGGTCGGGCCCTGGACCGGACTTTTCTCCCTGGGCTGTGAAAGTTTGATGCGTACTTCAGCAGAAGACGATGACGACGTTATCTTGGTGACAGAGACGTCGAAGAACGGCGATACCCCGAGTCGAGCCATCTGAACGATCGCCGTCACCACGGCGTCGACCGTGAAATCCCGTAGTCTCAGGGGTCCCATCAAGCCTTCCAGCTCAGCGCTGGTCGTCAGATTGCCGCGGGAACAGGCAGCGAAGAAGCGGCAGACATTCGGCTGCGGGCAGTCGTCCCGCAGTAGGAGACGGGCGAGCTTCTCGCGGTACTCGCGCGCGACCGCGTCCACTACGGAGTACGTGCCGCTGGGAGTCTCCTGCGAGGCGTAGTCCTGGTTCTCACTCTGCCAACGCGTGCACACGTGGTCGTACAGGTTGCGGCAGGGGTTGTGGCTCGCGTCCAGCAGGCCCTGGATAAACGCCACGTACCTCGAACACTCGGGTGTGCCGCAAAAGTATTCCAGTCCTTTGACAAGCTTCACTTCGGCACTCTCGGTGCCCTCCTCTTCGGCCGGAGCGTAGCCTTCCTCCGACCCGCTCACCGTAGCCAACCGCTTCCCTTGGCTTTTGGCAATCTGTGGCGTTTCTGTAACGTTGAAGACTGCAGAGAAGAAATATACTTTAAACAGCGGAAGGTTGAGCAAGCTGGTGTGTTGTCTCTATTTTCATAAATAGCATAACAAGCTGGGACTACAGGAAGGGACAAGAGGCAATTGTTCGTCTTTCTTCCTGCTGTCTTGTTTCACTGCACTATATACAATAATAATAATGTATTGAAGAACAGGCCGTGAGTAGTGATACAACATTATTCAGTATACAACGTGCATATTACAACGCGCAAGCACAGATGCATGGTACAATTCACTAAATGATCGTATTCAGACTAGAAGTTATTTCTACCAGCAAGCCGTTCAACGATAGTCTGTCCTTTAGTCAAGCTAGCACGCCAAGAACGTCTAGCTAGCTAGCTAGCTAGCCGTTCTTGACGTGCTAACTTGACTAAAGGACTTAGACAGACAGACAGACAGACAGACAGACAGACAGACAGACAGACAGACAGACAGACAGACAGACAGACAGACAGACAGACAGACAGACAGACAGACAGACAGACAGACAGACAGACAGACAGACAGACAGACAGATAGATAGATAGATAGATAGATAGATAGATAGATAGATAGACAGATAGATAGATAGATAGATAGATAGATAGATAGATAGATAGATAGATAGATAGATAGATAGATAGATAGATAGATAGATAGATAGATAGATAGATAGATAGATAGATAGATAGATAGATAGATAGATAGATAGATAGATAGATAGATAGATAGATAGATAGATAGATACCCACTCACTAGGTGTCACGCTGACGACGATGGTTTCTTCCAGCAGCGGCTCATCGTCGGCGAGTATCGCAAAGGCCACGTATACGAGCAGGACGGCGAGGAGTAAGATGGCGATAATGGCGCAGGCGCAGCAGAAGCGCCGAATGCGTAGGCGTGCCTCGTCGGCACTGCAGCGCTGAATCTGCGCCGAACAACCATGGAAATAGACTGAACTGTACAGGTTAACAACGCGCCATGACCGCGAAGTGATTTGGGGCTGAGCCTCGAATTAACCTTAACCACCTTGATCTGAGCTTGGTGCAGGCCTTATCGGACGAAGACGAAGAATTCTGAAGCGCAGGACAGGCGCTGTCCTTGTGCTTTTAAATTATCCGTCCTCGTTCCATCAGCGCAGCGTCAAGCAAAGATAAATGCACGTGAACTTACTCAAGTTGCTATTCTTACGCAGTTCGTCTACATTGGCCCCACGTCTTTTCCCGCATTTTACACCGATAGGGACCAACTAAATATCGGTGGTGCCACGCTATACACCAGTACACAGCGAGCTGTGTGCGTGCTGCCATATTGAAAAGCACGTCGCGCCATCTGTTGCAACTGCGGCGAAGCGACACCTATTCACTGCCAGCGAGCAGACGCTCCGCAAGTCAAACGCGAAACTGCACAACCCGAGTGTGGCTGTGAGGATGCTTCGCGCTCTTCCTCTCCTGTAATTTTGTGCTGATTTCGTGTGAGACGTCGAGGAGCCCTTCCTCGACAGTCCGAGATGTCTGTAGCACGTGCATTGCAGACTTCGGAAGCAACTTCATCAGATACGTACTATTGCGATTGAAAGAAACGCGAACAGCGGTAGTAAGCGTTGCTTTCGACTCGGTCGCACTGCCGCATGCCTTGGTTGTGGCAAGGCAAAATTTGTGCTGTAAGTCTTCGTCAACGTAGCGCTAGAACCTCGCTCCGACTTGCGCTCATCCACTGCACGTGTTTATCGTTTGCCACTCATGCCGGGCACTTGGAACACACACGCGTTGCGAAAGTGCCAACCAGAACAAGATTTTAAAATGACACGGTGACGCCGACCGAAAGCACAGATTCGCCTAGTGGGTCAAGACATGCCGCAGTTCGACTGAGTCGAAAGCTATGCTTTTCGCGTCGTTTACGTCTCTTTGCATCGCTATAGTACAGACAGTGCTTAGTAATATCTTACTCTTACTCTGGTTGTTTTTGCATCCGAAGACTGCGCAGTGGTACCCAGATGACTCCTTATAGGCTAGCGCAGCGTGAACAGGCTTTTTTTTTCACATTTCAAGCTCCCAGAGCCACTGTTTGCCATGCTAGCGAGGCACATCTTGGCAGTTCAAAACAAATTATGGCATATCTGGAAGCGAGGGTATACCGCCGAAGGCACCTGGGTGCGAGATAGGCGTGCTCTTGTCTATAGATGTTCACAATCTGTAAGTTTCTGCGCGGAAATTTCATTGCAGCGGCATAACTCAAAGAAGACGGAACTACGAGAAAAGGTGGGCGATGAAGTGGTGAAGCATTTGTAAAATGACGAACTTAATTGCATTTTTGGACTCGCGAGGCAGTTCCTGCTTCGATGAAGACACGTCGGCTTGTCGATACTATGGCTCTAAAGGGACACCCGTATTCAAGATTTTACATACTTCACCAGAATGGTGCCCCGCCGTGGTGGTCTATTGGCCATTGATACTCGGCTGCCGACTCACAAGCAAGTAAGGGCTGAAGGAAAAGTCCACGTAACTACCCCTTCTCTCTCTAAAATGGCGCCTCGGGGCTGAATAATATTACTGATGGCAATAATAATTAATAATAATGATATTATCGACAAAAGTATAATAACTTTTCATGTCAATTAATAAAATAGTATGTGCTTTAGGTCTGCCAAATCTATCCGTGGCTAGAACGAAGGAGCCAACAGGCACACAAAAAAAAAAACTTGCGCATTAGATTAGCAGTGAAATATAAGGCAGACGGATAATATTTGGGAGCATTATGTATTATTTATGACCATAAATGTCATACAGCCATGCAGACGTGATTCTATATACTACCTTGTCCTCGAGGGCCTGCTGGAATCGCTGAGGGCAGATTTCCGGATGTTCCGCTGCCAATTCACGGCTGTTCTGCGTCACCAACGACGCCATCCGACCAGTTGCACGTCAAAGGGGACGTCACTTACGGCGTGGTTCTCGTCAGCGGACGCTACACCTGAAAATGCTAGGAAGACAGGCCAAGTACGCGTGGCTTCAGCGCAGGACGACTCCTTCTTCTTCGTCTGTTTCCTAAATTCTTAGCTGATATCAAAATATTGTGTGGACTTTTCATTGCAATCTACAGGGTCTCCTGGACTCCTAAGTTCCAGGCACATATCAAGTTGCAAAGCACATATAATAGATATGAAATATTGAAATCCGGATTAATTTAGCAGGGTATTTTAGTTCAAACTCCTGAATGACTCAAAGACAGTGACATGTGTGCGTTGTTGTTGTTGTCGTCATCGTTGTTGGTGCTGTTGTCATTGTTATTGTTCATGATGATGGTTCCCTCTGAACATGGCTCACACAAAATGGAAACTATTATCTGAGGATTGAGTAAATTTATTCAATAATTTCTGTTGTGTGTTGTTACATCGTGCATAATGAATAGCACAGCATAAACGGAGACATCTTGTTTATTTCATCTTCTTCCTTCTCCCCCGTGGCGGCCACCGAGCGCGTGCCACCGCACAGCGCTGTAGTCGGTAGCGACGCCTTATACCACATATCCCCTCTTGCAAAAAAAAAAAAATAAAATAAAATAAAAATAAATGGTAGAAACACACAAAACTGTTTTGTCTACTTCCTAACGAAGTCCTTCAATTTCTTTGGGGTCTTCTTTTTACGCTTGCTTTTCCTTGCAGGCGCATTAAATCCTGGACTGGTCAAAGCTTGCGTGCCGTCTGTTGGAGATGATACGGGGTCTGCCCTTTCATGACCATCCGCTCTTGATGTGTCCCATTGGGGCGCACTAGATGACCGATCAGATGCAGGAGACCAGTTCATAAGGGCAGCGGTTTCAGGCTGTAATGCATGAGAAGACCGATTAAATGCAGGTGTCCAGTTCATAACAGCAGGGGTGCCCGATTTCATTTTGTTGACCGCTCCGGAGTGAACTGCGATTAACTTAGATGCGTTCCACACACGCCCATCGTCCAAAAGGTACGAGGCCGGTCCCCGTTTTCCAATGATCTTCTTGGGCGCGGAAAATTGTGAAGACAGCTTACCGTGAGCTGCAGTTGTCTTAACGCGCACGTAATCACCAACGACGAAACTGGGTTCCTTGGCTCCACGTTTTTCATCGGTGTAGCTCTTCGAGATCATTTGCTTCTTTTTGACATGCTCTCGTAGCTGTTCAATCGCCCTTGACGGGTCCGTGCTGAAGCATCTGTCGGGCAATCCCAATATGTCAAGTCTGGTGCGAGGTTGGCGTCGATGAAGAAGAACAGCGGGTGTCGCACCAGTAGTCGCGTGAGGCGTACAGCGATATACTTGCAGGTAATCAAGCATGGCTGTTCGTACGTCACGACGTTCAAGCAGGGCTAGTTGAATGTACGACTTCAGCACCCTATTGAATCTCTCCACCAAGCCGTTAGCTTGTGGGTAATACACGGAAGAGTTGTAGTGCGTTATTCCACGCTCCGTGAGAAACTCGTCAAAGCTTGCTGAAGAGAACTGTGGTCCATGATCGGATACAATACTACGTGGGTAGCCTTCTCGCGCAAAAAGTTCAAGTAAAAACTTCTTCACTGTAGACGTGGTCGCATCTCGCACGAACGCCACTTCAGGCCACTTGCTATAATAGTCAATAACAGTAATCGCAAAACGGCAGTCGGCCGAAGCTTGCGTGAAAGGTCCCACAATGTCGATGGCAATTTTTTCCCACGCCGCGTCAGGAAGAGGAACAGGTTGCAGTGGCGCTGGAAAGGTACGTGCGGACTTGTCACAAGACTGGCAAATCACGCATGTGCGCACCAGTTCTTCAATGTGACTATCCATGCATGGCCACCAATAGGACTCTCTCAGGCGAGCTTTGGTACGACTAATGCCTGGATGTGACTCGTGGGCCAGATCCATAAGGCGGCGTGTCAACGTTGCAGGCACGACAATCCTGTCACCCCGGCATAGGATATCACTTACAACAGAGAGTTCAGCCTTCACGTAAAAGTAAGGTAGCAATTCTTTTGACAGTGATTTCTTGTCAGGCCAAGAAGTAGTCGTGAAGTGCTTAACTTCACAGATAATCTGATCATTGGCACTTGCTTCTTGAAGTTCTGGCATGGTAACTACGGGAGACAACAAACAGATAAATTCCTCTTCTGGTGCATCGCGGATTAAACTCTGGACGGGTAGCCTGGAGAGAGCGTCAGCCACGACGTTTTCGCTACCTTTCCTGTATTCGACGGTATAGTTGTAGCAGAGCAACCGTGAGGACCAGCGCGCAATCCTTAATGGTCGGTGACCGGTGCCTTTCGTCGAAAGAAGCGTAACCAGCGCTGCGTGATCCGTTCGTAAGATGAAAGGTCGTCCCCATAGATAAACGTGCCAGTGTTCGCAAGCCCAAACACAGGCAAGGGCCTCACGTTCGCCGACTGAGTATTTCCGCTCATGCGGTTGAAGTGTGCGGGAGGCGAATGCGACAGTTTGCAGTGAGGTCCCGTTGTCTTGCTGAAGTACTGCACCTAATCCATATCCTGAAGCATCAGTTGTAACGAACACAGGCAAGTGAGGATCGAAAAGATGAAGCACTTCGCAAGATGTGAGCAGAGATTTCAGGCGCTCCAAACTGCTCTGTGCTGCCGCACTCCAAACGAAAGAGGCTTGTCCTCGTAGCAAGGCGCGCATTGGCTCGACAACATCCGAAAAATGAGGAATGAACTTGGAATAGAAGCCTGCAAGCCCCAGTAGCGAGCGGAGTTCGTTAATATTTGTAGGTGATGGTGCCTTTGTTATCGCCTCAATGGATGACATCAACGGAAATAATCCTTTGGCGCTCACAACGTGACCTAGAAAAGTCAACTCTGCCACGTCAAAGACACACTTGTTGTTGAGCCGGAGGCCAGCATCAGAAAGACGTTGCAATACAGCGCGCAAGTTTCCCAAATGGTCCTCTCGGGATCGCCCATACACGATGATGTCATCAATGTAAAATAGGACACATTTGCACCCTTTCAAGATCATGTGCATCATTTTCTGGAACGCTGATGGCGCCGACGCCAGTCCGAAGCAAACCCTCTTGAAGCGAAATAGTCCATCGTGAGTGATGAACGTGGTAAGGTCACGGCTCTCTAAACTGAGCGGTAACTGGTGATATGCAGAAGCTAAGTCTAGCTTCGAGAAACGCTGTGCCCCAGCCAGGCTGTTCAGGAGCTCCTCAGTTTGTGGCAAAGGAAAACTGTCTACTACCACAGCTTTGTTTGGCTCCCGTAAGTCAACACACATGCGAATCGAGCCGTCTTTTTTTCTGGCTACGACAATAGGGGAGACCCACTCAGAAGAGTCGACACGCTCAATGATGCCCTGAGCTTCTAATTTCTGAACTTCTGCCGAGACTTGCTCGCGAATGACAAGTGGCAGTCGTCTCAGTTTGCTGGCCACCGGTTGTACAGACGCGCGAACTCTGACCTTGTGAGTGAAACCTCTCACAGTTCCCAGCTCTTTTGCAAATAGGTGCTCAAACTCAGAACGTAATTCTGGAGGTAGCACCGGAGTTTCTTGCGTCATTAGAAGACACCTGAGCGGTGACCCTTGGATCTTCATATCCAGAGCAGCGATGCCGTCTAATCCCAGAATGGTCGTTCCCCCAGGCACAACGTATAGTAGAACAGAAGTGCATCGGCCGTGAAATGAGGCAGTAGCAATGAAGCATCCTTGTATAGGAATTGCTGCCTTTGAATAATCGAGAAGCTGGACGGATGTAGACTTCAGTGGATACGCTTTAGAAAAATAGCGTTGGTAAAGTTCTTCGGCCAGGATCGAAACCGATGATCCTGTATCGATCAAAAATGGTACAGAAATTCCTTCTATTTCCAACGCTGCGTAAATTCCCTTCTTACGGCTCCAGATCTGACAACCACTTAAATGGTCGTCTGGATCAGCTGTATCGTTACCTTCCGCTACATGCTGAACATTCTTCTCAAACTTCCGCAATGACTTGCACACCTTTTCAAGATGGCCAATTTTCTCACATTGTCGACACCTATGTGCTTTGGCCTTGCACAGAGAGCTATTTGCAAGGTGTGCCGTAGAACCACAACGATAACATACTTGCTCTTTCGGAGATATGCGACTTTGACCGTGCATGTTATAGCAAGTACATGTGCTACAATGCCGTTCTCTGTGATTTGAAGTATCTTTTACACGATGAACTTGCAAGTCATTTTGTGCAAGTTCTCTTGCTTCATTAGTCGCTTGATCATGCTGTTTGGCAATGGTAAGAGCCTTAGAAAGCGTGAGAGACTCTTCCAGCAGAAGGCGTTCACGTAAGTATCCACTTGTGGTTTTCTCTATGAGCTGGTCGCGTATCATGTCGTCCGTTAGATCACCGAAATTGCATGCTCCTACAAGACTTCTCAGCGCGGTGACGTAATCAGCCGCAGTCTCACCTGGGGCCTGCGTACGTTGACGGAAACGGTGACGCGCTGCAGTGACGTTCAACGTGGTTTTGAAGTGACCTTCCAGCGTCGCGATGGCGCGGTCGAACACATCAGGACTAGGGGACGTCAGTGTACCTGCCGCAGCGCTCGCAGGCACGAGGCACGGGTCGTCAGTAGTCGTCAGAGTCTGGAAGATACGTTGTCCTTCCAAGCCCAAGCAGTTGAGCAGGATCGCCTTCCGACGAATGGCAGGTAGGTCGAAGGCGCCCGAAGCAACCATGTAATTCTTGAAAGCCTGGATCCATTGCCCCCATGGAATGTCCGGGTGTCCAGGTGACGACAGGAACGGAGGTGGCGGCTGTAGCCCCGAAATACTCATCGTAGAAGATGGTAGGCAATAAACGAGGGCACAGATGAGGTTCAGGCCGGTAGCACATGGGCTGGTGAATCCTCGTCGCCAAAATATGTTACATCGTGCATAATGAATAGCACAGCATAAACGGAGACATCTTGTTTATTTCATCTTCTTCCTTCTCCCCCGTGGCGGCCACCGAGCGCGTGCCACCGCACAGCGCTGTAGTCGGTAGCGACGCCTTATACCACATGTGTAATTTCTGGAATTTATAATACATTGATATGAAGTATCAGTTAGTGATCGTGAAAAATTCAAAGCCAGAAGAAGCTAGCAATACATTATTTTACTTTCGACGATGCGTGGGTTCTATCAAACATAGAGTTTCCTAAGATACACTAGAGGGAACTCTGGCACTAGTGTCTATGGGAGCTGCAACGCACGGCGCTTCAGCGAGCATGGGAATGATGGCTAGTACACATATTTGTTTAGTCTTCGTACTTCTGGCCTGCTTTCGGCTCCATGTATGCTTTTGGCTCCATGCCTGTTCGTGCGGCTTGGAGCTGTTTTCTCACGAAACAAAAATCAGCAAATGTTCAGCGATTGCGCTTCACCACCTTATTCCCTTAGACTTACCTTTCCAAATCAGGTCACGAAGCTCAAAAGGGTTGAATCTCTCTTTTAAAACAAAACCGAAACGCAGCAATAAACAAAGCCGCAAGTACGATTCGCCGCCCGCAAGTATGAAGACTCCAAGGCAAATGTGTGTACTATCCATCATTCCCATGGTCGCTGAACGATCGCAGCGTCAGAGTCCCCTGTGGTTAATTTCAGGAAAATCTATGATATGCAAGACCACTTCTTCCTCTTTGTCTTCTTATCTTATTGCACCAACTGCATGCTGAGAATGACAATGGTCTTGTGCTTAAAGAGGCCCTGCAACAGTTTTCGAGCATCATGCATTAGAAAGCGCTACCGATCGGCAATCGAAGCTTCCGAAAACACGCGTACCAAACATTATAGTGCATCGCACAGTCTGGCACTTCGAATGAATTTTCAAGGTTAGCTAAAATTGCTTGATCTTCTTTCGACAAATGACGCTGCAGCCTCAAAATTCACTACGTGACAGGCCCATGTTTCACGCCATTGGCTCATTTGAGCACGGCGCGCTCGGGAGCTGCCTTGGGCAGTCGCGGAAGGCCGCGACCTGTTATTGCGTGTCCGCGTGATTGCATCGAAAAGCCACCTGTTCCAAGAAAAATAAAAGAAAAATGAAGTGCTCTTGGTCAAAACTCTCATGTGACGTGCCTTATTACCTTGCTTTATCTATTATAGCTTAGCTTCTGCAGCGCTTTCGTCGGCACGAGAGCAGAAAGAGAGCAATCTCAGTGTGTGACAAATCTTTGTAACTCTGATTGATTGATATGTGGGGTTTAACGTCCCAAAACGACCATATGAGAGACGCCGTAGTGGAGGGCTCCGGAAATTTCGACCACACGGGGTTCTTCAACGTGCACCCAAATCTGAGAACACGGGCCTACACCATTTCCGCCTCCATCGGAAATGCAGCCGCCGCAGCCGGCATTTGAGCCCGCGACCTGCGGGTCAGCAGCCGAGTACCTTAGCCACTAGACCACCGCGGCGGAGCAATCTTTGTAACTCTGCGCGTACTGTATCACTCTCTATGTTTTTTTTTTCTTTGCGGTGGTGAGTTTTGAGGCGATAAGCTATCGTAAAGCCACCACCATCGTTATACGGCCTGTCGAGACAGCACAATGGGGCAAATGCTATGGTCGTTCGTACGAGGAACGTTAGGGAGCACTAGAATCATTGTGCACACTGGCGCACAAGCAGGTTTGTCACGTGGTGTTTTTTGTATTTCGCGGGAATTCGTAATTAGTAGAAAAACACTAATACCTAACGGATATAAACTACAAAACTGTCTAATCGGACGTTTTGCAAGCCGATCTACAACTTTCTCATAAAAATTTTTATCAATCTTCGTTCCTTTCAAAGTTAGTTAATTAAACGGATCTAATTAAACAATATTTGAGAACACAAAAAAATTGTCTGACTAACTACAAGCAATGGTAAACAACATGCATTTGGCCGCGTCGGAATTGCGTTTACCAGCATATTTTTAAACTCTGGCTAAAGTTACTTGGGACACCCTGTAAATACACAAATGAACCAGCTTCGGCAGAGCAACTGCGCATGTGCAGCAGGGTCATTCAAGTGACATCACTTCTTCAAGACAAAAAAAAACATATCTACAAAAAGCCGGTAATACTAACAAAGGCAGACGTGTGAAGCATCCTAAGATAAGTGACACTTTAGGGGCGGATAGGTCCACGCCAACGCCATTTCATTCACCTGTGAATATATTCGTGCCTGTCCTTTTAATTAACTTTAGTTGAGAGTCGGCGCTCGTTTTGTCATAAACTTCGTCTTCGTCCTTCTTGCGCTGTTAGTTACTGAAAAATGAACTACTACCAATTAGCCCAGATTTCAAATTCTTGTTGTGGATGAAAAGATAACTGGCGCCGGCAGGAAGCGAGCTTGCCACCGGCAAGTCATCTCGTCGTTTACTTCCCTTTCTTAACGTTTACTTCGAAACTACCACACGTAACGTCTCATGTACTTTCCATTGCTTTGTTGTGTTTTACTTATAATAATTTTTATGTCTGGCAAAAAAAGAGAGGGAAAGAAAACGAGTTCTCGAAATTCCTTCTCTTTCGTGTATGCCACTTGGTAATGAACATGGTGTAGCACGGAAACACACGACACAGGCGCCTTCTGTGTGTCCATTTAGTCTTGTCGCGCTGCACACCATGATTACTATTAGAGAGCACCGACCACCCCAAAAAACAAGCCCCTCTGCGTTTTGCAACACAAAATCGTCGTCATCCCAAACACTATTATATTTGTTTACCCTGCACTTGCCAACTTTACAAAAGTGTCACATCGAACATTGTTCCTTCTCGTTTGACTTATTTGTTGTTGTTGTTGTTGTTGTTGTTGTTGTTGTTGTTGTTGTTGTTGTTGTTGTTGTTGTTGTTGTTGTTGTTGTTTCTGTCCGTGCACTGTCTATACTTCTTATTCCTCCTTGCCCTAGCATTGAGACATTAATGAGAATATCTCATAGTGAAGAAGTAAGTGCATAAAAATTATCTGTAAGGACTCTATTAGCGATGTCACCTCGCTGTACAAACTGGACTGCGCCCATGGGCTGTGCACATGCGTTATATGCCCGTATTGTAAATATGGGCATAGTACTTCAGAGTATTCTTGTTTTCTTTTTTATAATTTTTCTTATCGTTGTGAGTATCTTGTATGATACTAGCTATAAATGTTGGGATAGCCGGCTTGAACGCACCGTATACCTTCGCAATTTTTAATACATAAAATGATAAAGCTTTCGGTAGATGTGCGCTTGGCTGTTAAAGGTATGTAGTCATTTCACAAGACGCGGAGAAAGCGCAGCAAAAGAGAGATTGTGGTTATAAGAGGGAAAAGAAGAGAAAAGTGAGCTCGGTAACTGTCTGCATCAGCGTGCGACACCTCAACAGTAGCTCACAAGGGATGGGGGTAAGGAGGGATTAAAAGGATAGAATTAAAGGTATATATATAGAGAGAGGGAGATGCGCTATAGGACAGCGAGTGAGGACATATGAGGGGATAGGAGAGATAGGAAAGATGGAAACACGGTCACAGGAGTCCGAGGACGGGGCACCACTCAGCGAGAGCTCTTGTCGGCGACAGGATAATGGTGTAGGACAAGTCCAGTAGGTCAGAGCTATAGGCTGTCGTCGGAGATCGGCGTCAGGAGATGACGTAGGGCCAGCACAGTCGGCCAGAGCTACGCTGACGTCGGAGATCGCGAGGGCACAACCGGTCGGCGCGGAATCCAGCGAGCGAGTGCAGCAAAACGGTATTCAACTGCGCTATAGTTTGTTTATAGATAATAGTATTTCGAGCGTTTCGTGCCTGCGTGTTCCCCGCAATTAGGGCATCATCGCCTCGCTCGTATCCACGCATGGAATCCGGAACAGCGCACTGCACTACTGAAACCTATCGCGATACTCACCTAATAGTACGTTCACGTTTTGTTCGCATTCGTTACATACAGTCGCACGCTCATACCCGGAAACCGAGACGCTTACCGAAGAAATAAACACATCAAGAAACAGTAATCACGTGGGAGGTTTACGACGAGAATCGAGCACGTCACGTGGACATGCACTTTCACGATGCAATGATTACATCCGCTTTTTCTTTCATTTACATTTTACTCGTCGACCTTCCTTTCGTCTCTCTGCAGACAAAGGGCCTGATGAGTATTTATACGCAGGCACACACTCGGGGAAAACAAAAGGCTAAAATAGACGTACCATCTTTCACCGTCATATCACGGTCGCCGTTCGGTCCATGACGAATATGTGCACACTGTTGAGACGGAAAGTTATCGGTGCGACTGATATCGACAATTCTCTAAAGCGTGGCGTGTCTGTGATACGCCATGCGCGTGACTATACATATATGCACACAAGGTTCTCACAGTGGTCTCGAAAAACAAAGAGCCCGAAAGGAAATCAGTCAAAGGTATAAGAGGCGGAGGGACGATCGAAGTTTTCGATGCGCCGAAGGTTCTCGCACGCGAGCATTTCCTACCCACCCAAGCCACGCCGCGGGCTGCCGCCGGGGATTGCGTGAAAAACACTCTCGTCTCGTACATGTCGACCCTCCCATGCAACATCTCGAATCGCTGGAGATCTGCCGTGCATTTCGACGGATCATTCGTCATCCCGAATCCCCGTGCCTAAAGGAAACTTCGTTGTATAATGATAAAACACTGACTTCGCCTTCTTTTGTTCCATGATGTCGTACATAACTCGGATCTCCGCACAAGTTTCCTGTGCGTGTGTGTTATGAGGCATGTTCTTGCCTGGACAATTATTCGCCCTTCTTTTGTTTCGTTTTGTCCTCTCGAAAGCGATTATTTTCATTTTTTTTTCTCTCCGCCGTATACTTGTTTTGTGTTACGCACGCGAAATAGAACCTGTCATCTCGAGCTTCAACCTATCTCATCGGAGGCTCCATAAATCCTACGTGATCGTTTCTATCATTTTACGAGTCTGTAGCGGGGTATATATCGGAACGCACTGGTGGGCTCTTTGATTTGGGAGAATCACGCTACGTATATGCGCTTTTCTCATACGTTTCTGAGCTGCAGCACTCGTTCAACGTGGGAACGGATCTATACCCTTGACCTCTCTGCTTCTTTAGAGACGGTAGTCTTTCTTGGGATACTTGAACATAGAAATTTCGGTCTCTCTCTCTCTATGTCTGTCTGTCTGTCTGTCTGTCTGTCTGTCTGTCTGTCTGTCTGTCTGTCTGTCTGTCTGTCTGTCTGTCTGTCTGCGGTTGTCTGTCTGCGGTTGTCTGTCTGTGTCTGTCTGTCTGTGTCTGTCTGTGTCTGTCTGTCTGTCTGGCTGCGTCTGTCTGCGGTTGTCTGTCTTGCTCTCTCTGTCTGTCTGTCTGTCTGTCTGTCTGTCTGTCTGTCTGTCTGTCTGTCTGTCTGTCTGTCTGTCTGTCTGTCTGTCTGTCTGTCTGTCTGTCTGTCTGTCTGTCTGTCCGTCTGTCTGTCTGTCTGTCTGTCTGTCTGTCTGTCTGTCTCACGAAATGATCCAGCTACCAGGCCAAGCTTGAAGCACTTGCTCGACAGCCAGTCATCTTGAACTTAAAACTGCATTAATACTTTTCAACATAGTCGATCTAAAAGCAAGTTGGCACTTCATTAGAGGCGACACTGCCTCTGCGCAAAGCTAACATCACGCATATCTGAGGTGCAACGTCAGTATATACATATTAGGTGGTGTGTTCCTTTACTAGAAAACACACAAATATGTAATTTTAAAGAGCCTAGTGTTGCTTAGGTTGTGCTGGAAATGCGATGCCATGCACGAAAGAAGGGCAGCAGAAGACCATCGTCTTTCAGCGACATTTGCAGCGATGCGCGCAGATACACGGCCAATTTTTAGTGTTATTGTTAAAGCGAAAACCTCAAATGCCTCATCTTACGCCAATTGGGTCACCGTCAGCGTCCTCTGAGTTGGCGCCAACGCGAGTGATGCAAAAAAAAAAGTAATCTTATATGTACTCATCACGACGTCACAAGCCGCCAAAGTTCGCGAAGTCATCATGACGTCACCATGACTACGCATAACGTGACGTCACACGACGACATCAGCATGTGATGTTGACGCTTGGCTAAATCTGTGTTGATCCCGGAGGCAGTGCAAAACTACAGAAGGCGCAAAAAACTTCCGATGCCTCGTATCCCCGAGGCAATGCAAAGGCACGCCGGGTGCAGAGAGAATTTTTTTTTTATTTCTGAAAGACCACTTGAAAGAAGGATGGCTTTCACCTTTAACTCACCTTAGGCAAATGCACAAGCTACAATCTGACTCGACTCGTTTGGCTGTGATTATTGGGAATTGTAACTCTGCCATTTCATTCACTGCATGTGTGTGACAGAATTTCGCGTGAAGCGATTAAAACGATATAATTTTCCCAGAGATCCATTTATTCAAGCCACTGAAGAGGTGTATAAGCTAGGGCAAGAAAACAGAACTGAATCCAGGCAAGGGAACAAGGGAACAAGCACATCTGTTTTGCTGTCCTCGTGTGTCAGTTGTTTTTCGTTGATCAAATTTTTCGCTTCAATGAAGCAAAACCAGATGGCTACACAAATCATTTTACTATCAGCGCCTGAACAGGGAGGCTATGCACTGAAACACTCTGGAACATACAATACTTACTATTAACCAGCTTTATCAGCATCTGGGTCTTACGTACCTTCATTGTTTGTTTGTTTGTTTGTTTGTTTGTTTGTTTGTGTGTTTGTTTGTTTGTTTGTTTGTATCCTCTAATCCATGGCTCGTACCCACTCTGGGGGATTGGCAAACCTTCATTCTTTTAAGCACTGCTTCTTTTTTTACAATCAACATCAAAAGTATACTGATCATTGCGCCTTTGTGCTTTTAAACAAATTTTCCAGGATCTCTGATTTGTCTTCAACGTGTCACAACGCTCCTCAATCATTCACTCTATTTCTCGAAAACAGAAAAAAAAAACTTTAGAACGTCACCCATTCGGCTTTGTATTCTATGGGCAGAAACGCATCGCTAGTCCAGTAACAAAAACAAGTACGATTTTCAATCCTGCCAGTGGGAGATCGCCCAAGCAGATTCCCTGTACGCGTCACAACACACACACACAAGCGAACGACGGCAGCTCCTATTATATCTATGCTACGCACGCATCTCGTAGCATCTACACAATTGCCAGTGTGTATGGGGGCTTTGCGCGAAGGCACATGATAAATGAATCCCGTGCGAATTCACTGTCCCGAACCATGCACGGAGCTGCCGGCATGCTCCCATACACGTCGCATGCCAGCAGCGAGATCTATCAACCGTACGTGCATACGTCACAGCGTGTACAATTATACGTTGACAGTCGACTCTTGTACGTACATATTGCCGCGTGTAGCCAAGTCGAGCCAAGTCGAGCCACGGCGTTGCAGCGGTCAGCGATAGCGGCTATAGTCTGCTCTCGCGGTAACTCGCGTGAATCTCGTTGAGCACGCGGTCACCGCTGTATGCCGCTTGAGTCGCCACCGAGACGCTGTAGCTAAGCAACAAAGAAGACGCTTTATGAGATGTAAGACAATGTGAAGGGAAGGCAACCACGGAAAGATCGCATTTGCATCGCTGACAGCTCAAACGACGACGGGGCAACGAGTGATGAATGGTCACGTCGTGTGTGGACGCGCCGTTGGTTTGGATGATAGCGCGTTATTTTCCTGAGGGTCGGCTGTGTACGCTATGTACAGGAGGATGCGGCCGTGTACGTACACTGTACGTACGCATGTATACGTGAAAGTTACCGTATGTATACGCTGCGTATATACGTAATACGTGCGTGAAAGTTGGCGTGTGGTTGGACTATTATTTCTCGGCGCGTCACGTGTGGTCCCCATGTGATAGAGGCTGAAGTTTGGTAGCGGGAGGGGGGGGGGGACGTATGCTGGGTGAAAAAGTACATCACATGCTGCGAACTGTAACGAGGAGTAATTGATTTCTTCGCGCCATACAACCGATCCGATAATGAGACACACAGTGTTGTCATTTCGGCATGAGTCATCAAATCGAGAGAGAAGACAAATAAACGCAAGAAGGTGGCTTTCTCCTGCGTGTCGTATTGAGCGAATGTGTGGGACCCTGCGAGCATTTTTTAAAAGACGGTAGTCCTTTATGGGATGCTTAACGCAAATATTTTGGTCTCTGACTGTCTGTCCGTCTCTCTCTATGTATGTATGTACGTATGTATGTATGTATGTATGTATGTATGTATGTATGTATGTATGTATGTATGTATGTATGTATGTATGTATGTATGTATGTATGCACGTATGTATGCACGTATGTATGCACGTATGTATGTACGTATGTATGTACGTATGTATGTATGTATGTATGTATGTATGTATGTATGTATGTATGTATGTATGTATGTATGTATGCACGTATGTATGCACGTATGTATGCACGTATGTATGTATGTATGTACGTATGTATGTATGTATGTATGTATGTATGTATGTATGTATGTATGTATGTATGTATGTATGTATGTATGCACGTATGTATGCACGTATGTATGCACGTATGTATGCACGTATGTATGTACGTATGTATGTACGTATGTATGTATGTATGCACGTATGTATGTACGTATGTATGTACGTATGTATGTACGTATGTATGTATGTGTGTATGTATGTATGTATCTATGTATGTATGTATGTATGTATGTATGTATCTATGTATCTATGTATGTATCTATGTATGTATGTATCTATGTATCTATGTATGTATCTATGTATGTATGTATGTATGTATGTATGTATGTATGTATGTATGTATGTATGTATGTATGTACGTACGTACGTATGTATGTACGTACGTATGTATGTACGTATGTATGTATGTACGTATGTATGTACGTACGTATGTATGTACGTATGTATGTATGTATGTATGTATGCACGTATGTATGTATGTATGCACGTATGTATGCACGTATGTATGTACGTATGTATGTATGTACGTATGTACGTACGTATGTACGTACGTATGTACGTACGTATGTACGTATGTATGTATGTATGTATGTATGTATGTATGTATGTATGTATGTATGTATGTATGTATGTATGTATGTATGTATGTATGTATGTATGTATGTATGTATGTATGTATGTATGTATGTATGTATGTATGTATGTATGTATGTATGTATGTATGTATGTATGTATGTATGTATGTATGTATGTATGTATGTCGGTCACCCAATGTAGCCGTCCGCCCAATGTACAAGCACTTGCCGAACGCCCAGCCACCTTGAACTCGTGGCTGCGTTCATACTCGTGAACATTGTCGATCAAAAAGCAAAAATTACGCATAACTGGGGCGCACCGTCAATTCTCAAGTATTAGGTAGTGTGTTTCTTCCCATTAACATGAATATGATACGTAATACTAAAGACCCCAGGGTTTCTTAGGCTGCGCTGAAAATGCTACGCTGAGCACAAAACGGACGACCAACAGAAGACTATCGTCTTTCAATGACATCTGCAGTGAAGTACGCAAGTACGCTCCAAATTCTTTTTTAACATTATTATTCATTCCTTGTAGAGGAGACCCACGTAGCAAGTCGTTTCGCTCCAGTTTCTATACTATATACCGAAATTGGGCCACGACGGAAGGAACCCTTCGCTGAGCAACGGGTGAATATACACCAAGCATACCCAATTCATCAGGCACTCAACATTACGTACCGAATGGCCCCCAGGGCAGCAGTGACAAATGTGAGCGACCGCGCGGAGTCGCCCGAATTCGGGGTGGCTGGCCATGCGCGCGCGGATTCGAGGAAAACAATTTCGGTCTTTCCACCCCCCTGCGCTCAGGTCTAAAGCCACGTTCAGTTCAGCTGTTCGCCCGTCTGCACTCCCCCCCCTTCCCCCCCAAGCTCCGGATACGCGGTGAGGTGTACAGTTCGCATACGGCGCCCTCTATATACCGTAGTTTCTCGTTCGAAGCCCGTGCGTCAGAAGCTGTAGGTCATCTTGTTCACTCACATGCTCACTCGAAGAGGGCTTATAGAACAGCAGAGCACTTATTCACCATCATCATTTATTTCGCCCTTAAGGACCCCAATGGGGCCACATAATGGTGGGGTTGGGAGAGGGCGAACGAACAGTAAACCATATCTCAAAATACAACGAACAAAAACAAAGTAGAAGAGGTATCGGCAAGGATACAGTGTAGATATTACAGCGATAACAGTGGAGTGTTAATGTGATATAAAGCACAAGTGATCTGTTAGTAGATGTTTGAAGAGCAGGAATCTTCGAGAGCCTCGGCAAGGTTATTTCCTGATAACGACCTTCCGCGGTATTCGAATGATTACGATTTTAGAAGGCTGAACCGAAGGTCACGTGTTCAAATCTCTGCCACGGCAGCCTCGTTTCAATGGAGGTCAAATTCTGGAAGCCCATGTGCTAAAATTTAGCTGCAAGTTAAACAATGCCTGGTAATCGAAATTTGCGGAGCGCTCAACTAAAGCGTCTCTCATAATTATAACGCTGTTTCGGGATGTCACATTTCAACAAATAATATTTGCTGATAACTGACCATGCCATCTTGGCCACATCCTATCATGATCCATCCGCCTGCACGGTTTGCGATTTCTCGAGCTGCGGTGTGTGTAACACAGTTGCCTGGAGTGCAGTGGTTTCCAAATAATTTTGATCATTTTTGGGTAACCACGGGTGTTTAGAGTACATGCATCACGGGAGCTGAGATACGACCTTTCGCAAAATTGCCCACTGCTGTTCTAAACCATCATCATCACAATCACAATCATCAGTAGCAGCAGCAGCAGCCACCTAACTACGTCCACTACAGGGCGGTAACCTCACCCATGTTCCTCCAATACAATCAACCTGTTCTTGTGCTTTGTGCTGGCACGTTATACCTGCAAGCTTCTTAATCTCATCTGCCCGCCTATACATTCTATCTCTCCCTCACTTATTCGCCTACTCTTCGAATCCAATCAATTACCCTTGGTGTGGGTAAGGAACATCACAGCTGAAATTAAGGGAAAGAGATGGATATGCATGGGCCAGACACGTATACAGCGTAGGCACGATAACCACTGATAATTGAGAGTTCTAAAGCCCCTACGATATAATGAAAATATGTTGATACTATTGTCAAAGCAATAGCCACATGTTCCGCTGGTTCGATTCTTCTGATTTGGGTGAGTTAATCTGCCAGAGTGCCTTTGTCCTAATGATTGAGCAAGCGGGGATTTGAAAACACTGTTTGGGCAGTCGCAGACGCCACAGTGAATGGACTTTCCTCAAAGGAGCTGGACGTCACGTGATGCGCGTTGACATTCTCATAGCCTTCGCGTTCCGTCCTTTTAAAGTCAAGCCAGGCCTCCCACGTGAAACCCGAAACATCCGTATATATATCGCCTTTGTCGGCTTCCTTCAATGTTGATATGTTCCGGGCTAGCCCGGCTCCACAATTGAGGGCGGGCCTTTTACGCGAGTTGATGTGGGATTACACGCTACCTAACACGACATGCGCGCGCGCCGACCCGACCAAACGAGGTGACGAAGGAGAGTGAGAGAGAGGAGGGACATAAGAGCGACGTGTCCGGGAGAGAGAAGTGATGAGAAAGGGGAGGAAACGCCGACTGGATGTATCTGATTTTCATGCAAATTCGACCAAACGAGCCGTCGTCTGTGGTGGTAGCTGGTCCGCATAGGCCCGGCGCGCGGTTGTTCGCTGGGCCTATATGGTTCCTCTCGGCGGCTCGTTTGTTCCGCAACAGCCGTGAGTTGGAGAGAGAGACAGAGAGAAGAGGAGAGAGACGGAGATTGGCGGGTCGTTCGGGTCCATGGAGCCTGAGAGAGAGATAGATAGAGAGGGAGAGAGAGAAGAAGAGAGAGAGATTGGCGGGGCGTTCGGGTCCACGGAGCGTGGCGACAGTTCCTCCTACCGCGTCGAAGCAACGCCGCCACCGCCACTCGAAAACCAGAGAGGCGGGTGGCATGGCCGGCGTGGTGTGGCCGCAACGCATTTTTTATATGCGGCACCCGACTACGCGACAGCGCCAGCTGAAGTGGCGTCGACGTTGGTGGGTAGGGTAGGCGATGCTTGAGCGAGAGAAGGAGCGCGGGGAAGATAATAGAGATGAAAAATTGCGAACTTGCACATATGCGGCGTAGTTGCATAGCTGAAATAACGACAGCGCGTAAGGCAGATGAAGGAGCACTAGCGGTATACGCTCTTAATCAGGGCCCTGTTTAAATGCCGGCTACAACCCGGACACCAAATGAACAATGTCCGGTTTCCTAGCTATATCTATGATCTTAAGCGGGACCTGATTAATGCGTCATGCACCAACAAGAGACCCGACACGTTACGTGCAAGCGCTGACTGGCAACCGCACCTATGGGCAAAAGAAGGCCCTTTGAATGTCAGATCGAAGATGGGGACATGAAGTGTTATTTTACCAATAAATCGAGTTCTGAGCCAGTGCCTGTGTATATGTATCGTTTCCCTCGCTGTGTCTGTTCGCGCTGGTCCTTCATCGATGCATGATGAAAGAGCTCGCCCAAAAAGCATTGATACACGGAAGACCAGAAAAAGAAGGACACAGACAACAGCACTCGAATCATAGGCAAGGCCTATTTGGGCCAACCGGCGTGGTGTGTAGTTGCGCAGTCAATAAAAATGGATAAAAATTATAAAACATTTTATGGTAAGAGGAATACAACCATAGTCACTGTGTAAGGCCTAAAAAAAGTTCCTCACTGAGTACTAGTGGTCCAAGACAAAATCCATAAGGTCTCTTTAACTATAGAGCGTTATGAGAATCACAGGCGAAACTTGTGTATCATCTTAATTCACTCACTGTCAATTCGTATGATTCATATTAATTCGCGTTGATTGACTCTTGGTTCGCGATTAAAGTTTTTGACTCGGGTCTAACTCGCTTAGTTCTAAGTCACTTGAAGCTTTCAAAATTCACACTTTTCATTCAGCTAAGTTCGCGTTGATTCACTTCTGATCTGCTTCAATGCACGTCACTTTACTCTAAAATCCCCTCGACGGGCTTTAAGAGATTTGAAGCACATTGAGTTTATGGCACATAGCTAATCTGCAAGCGCTAAATTTAGGGCCAAACCTAATCTCTTGAGCGGTTTGTTTTGTATATACGCAATCGTCCGAAAACGCAGTCTGCAAAGCTTAGCGAGCATTTAGCGATGAAACCTTGAATATGGACGCTTCATCTCTTCACATGCGTTCAGAATGTGATTGGCGAGTTCAGCAAGAGATTTCAGTTCAGCAAGAGTTCAGCAAGAAGCTGTCCTACATCACAGATTTCGGTGGTGGCGTCACGTACGCGAAAAACTCAGATCGGGCAGGCGCACAGACATGCATGCTATACCCTCGAAAGTCGCGAACGCGAATTATACTATATGTGCCGTTTTCCAATAATTGACGCTCTTTCGATCGCCGGTTTGTCGGTGATCAGCCGTTAGTTGTATGGCAATGTGATCCTTTTAAAGAGCTCACTTGTCATTTCACGTTGCTGCATCGCTGAGAAGAATTTCTTCTTTGGATATATTGCTTACCGAATGACATTCTGCTGCTAAAAAGACGGACACTCACAAAGTTGAAACCTGAATGCGGTGACACGGGCGGCCCATAGCGCCGTGCTCGTGTCTTTCTTTTGCAGTGTGTTTTTATTAGCGGCAGAATGTCGTTCAGTATTTCATCGTTGGTCACGCATACGATGCGCTGCCCGTCACAAATTCCACTGGACTTATGTCACAAAAATGCGGTGGCGTTGTCTTTGTGGGCAAAAGACGCTCTGCCGGTTTCTGCTGGGTTTTCACATAGAGTTTCTCAAAAGTAACTAGGGGGCACTCTGGCGCTGCGATCGTTCAGCGACCATGAGAATGATGGGTAGTACACACATTTGCCCAGTCTTCGTACTTGCGGGCGGCGAATCGTACTTGTGGCTTCGTTTAATGCTGTGTTTCAGTTTTGTTTTGAAAAAAAGAACGAACCCTTTTGAACTTAGTGACTTGATTCGAAATGGCAAGCCTAAAAGAATAAGGTTGTGAAGCGCAAACGGTGAACATTTGCTTATTTATGTTTTCGTAAAAAAAAAAACGACTCCAAGCCACACGAACACACACGGAGTCAGAAGCAGGCCAGAAGTACGAAAATTAGAAAAATGTGTGTACTACCCATCATTCCCATGCTCGCTGAAGCGCCGTGTGTTGCAGCTCCCATAGACACTAGCGCCAGAGTTCTCTCTATAGTGTATATTAAGAAACTCTATGGGTTTTCAATGGTGCATGTGGCGTTCTAAGTCAAGCAACGAAGGAAAAAAATGGCAGCATATCCACGGAGTGAATGATGGAGAGTGGGGCGAAGCATTCGTCCGTCCATGCGTCCGTCTGTGTGAATGTCCATGCGTCTGTTCGTGCTCCCGTCCCTGCGTTCGTTCATGCATCCGCCCCTGCGTCCGTTCATGCGTCCATCCATGCATCTGTCTGTGTGTCCGTTCGTCCATCTATTCAACTCTCCAAGTCTCACCATCGCGCATCTTTTTATCATATATTCCCCATATAGAAGCACCGCCATTCAGTGGACATTCCAAGGACTAAACGAGAGGTGGCACACGCACACTTTCTTACGGCTTGCGCTTCGGGTCTACTTCCCACCTTCAACCACCTTGTTGAGTTCATGGTATATACTAGTTCACTGTATTCATGGCACTGCGGCCCAATGCTCGCTAAACCTTTCTAAAACCAAGGAGGTTACGCCCAGCGAGTATAACGTAGCAACCTTTTCCTGTCAGATGGTGCTCAATGTACATGCCAGTGGCTGCTAATGTGAATTGAGAGACAGGAGGAGTCGGCTTTTAATTTCTTACGGCTTGCGCTTCGTATCTGCTTCCCCCCTTTAATCACCTCGAATTCATTCATGGTATATACTAGTTCATTGTATTCATGGCCCTGCGGCTCAACGCTCGCAAAACCTTTCTAAAACTAAGGAGGTTACACCCAGCGAGTATAATGTAGCAACCCTTTCTTGTCCGATAGTGCTCAATGTACATGCCAATGGCTGCTAATGGGGATCGCAGCGTGCGCGTTGACTAAAAGCCGAATGCTCCTGTCTCTGATTCCCCATTAGCAGCCATTGGCATGTACATTAAGCACTATTTTTTATTGTTAAACAACGCACAGAAGAAATCTCTCACCGGCACCACCTTGGAGGTCAAATGTTATACCTATTTCGGGTATGTGCCACTGGCGGTTACGTGCTACGAGGGACGCCCAAGCCACGCCATAAGGAGCTTCGCCCCCCCCCCCCCCCCAAAAAAAAAAAAACGGTATGCCGACGAATTGCGTCGTGGTTGGATATGAGTCGCGTCTCACAACTTAGTTTTGTTTTTTGGCGTTCATCGCAGCCCTCAGCACTTATCGCTTTCACAACGCTTATGGCGTCTCATAACGTCGTTTTGTTGGCGCACACCGCATGCAGCCCTCAGCGCTTATGGCGAAAGTTAGTGCGGACGTCGCTATAATTTTACCCATAATGTCGACATCGGCCTACCTGTGTTTACAAACATGGAAAGGGCCTATAGAAACACAAATGTGACGCTGCTGAGCATGAGGTTGAAGGTTTTCATTCACGGCATGGAGGAATTTAAATAGTTGAGGCGGAGCATATAGCGTGATGTGAGAGTTGATTGATTTGTAGGGTTTAACGTCCCAAAACCACCATTTGATTAGGAGAGACGCCGTAGTGGAGGGCTCCGGAAATTTTGAGCACCTGGGGTTCTTTAACGTGCACCCAAATCTGAGTGCACGGGCCTACAACATTTCCGCCTCCATCGGAAATGCAGCCGCCGCAGCCGGGAATCGAACCCGCGACCTGCGGGTCAGCAGCCGAGTACCTTAGCCACTAGACCACCGCGGCGGGGCGTGATGTGAGAGTAAGAGAGATAGAGAGAAAGACGAAGAAAGAGAGGAAGACTAAGTGATAGAAGTAGATAAAGCAAAATTAGAGGAGGACAAAAAGAAAGATAAAAAAGAGAGGGCGACAAAAAAGAAGGAAGACAAAAAAACTAACGAGAGAGTGGTAGAAACATAGGAAAACAAAAAGAAAGATATTAATAGAGGAATACAAAAAGAGAGAGAGATAAAAATGAAAAAAAAACAGATCACGACAAGAGAATAAAAAGAGAAAAAACGATATAAAGAGATATATAAACAAAGAAAGAGAGAAAAGTAGCATACGTCAGGTTCGCACACGCCAAGCTTCCCTTGTCACATAATTTCGCGATATGGCAAGCACTCGTGAGTCTTTTACCTCTCACGTCGAACTCAAAAAATTTCATCGAGAGGTTATTTTTTCACCTTGGAGGTACACCCAACCATCTTTCGTAAGGATGAGCCTACTGTATAACCAGAAAAAAATGAAGAAACAATCAACCATACACACGCTTGGATTTGAAATTGCTGCCACGTTCTCCTTTCGCAAATCTTTCTTGATGACAACGTCTTCAGCTATAGACTTTTTCCATGCGTTTATAGTAAGGGTGTATGTGATGTCGTCCATGATATCAGTTGTGACCGAATTAAATGACTGCAATTATTCACCTCCTAGCTGGCACTGGATTTGCAACCGGCCCGCTGTATAGCTTGGTGTATACATGTATACGTAGCGGAGAGGCGCTGCATCTGCAGGACTCGGGTCTGGTTCCCGACCACTGCGGCTGCACGAATATATTGATGACGGTGAGATTTGAATACTCTCGTGTATACCTAGATTTACGTACACGTTTAAGAACCGTAGGGTGTTCCAAATGAATTTGAAGTCCTATCTATCTATCTATCTATCTATCTATCTATCTATCTATCTATCTGTCTATCTATCTATCTATCTATCTATCTATCTATCTATCTATCTATCTATCTATCTATCTATCTATCTATCTATCTATCTATCTATCTATCTATCTATCTATCTATCTATCTATCTATCTATCTGTCTGTCTGTCTGTCTGTCTGTCTGTCTGTCTGTCTGTCTGTCTGTCTGTCTGTCTGTCTGTCTGTCTGTCTGTCTGTCTGTCTGTCTGTCTGTCTGTCTGTCTGTCTGTCTGTCTGTCTGTCTGTCGATCTGTCTGTCTGTCTGTCTGTCTGTCTGTCTGTCTGTCTGTCTGTCTGTCTGTCTGTCTGTCTGTCTGTCTTGGCATCTTGAAAATATATTACAATAAAGATTAATATATTCATTTGTATGGGTTTCGTTCATGATCACATTGTCCTCACGATGGTCAGCCGCCGACTCGAAGGTCGTGGGTTCGATGGAGGCGAAATGCTTGAAGCCAGTGTTGTATGCGTTGTGCATCGAAGAACACCAGATGGTTCAACTTTCAGAAGCCATACCCCTCGTGACCTTATCTGGGTTATGGCACCCACTTAAACCCCACTAATCATTATTATCACACTCGCATTGTAGTTTGCATTGTAGGGCATGTGTAAACGTATCTTTTTTTTTTACCGGCACAGAGCAATGCTTATCACTGTTGGTAAAGAAGTATACGATTACCGGCAATGTAAAACAGGCATCTCGATTAATTTTTTTTTCTTTCACTCAACTGATAAAGCAGTCTTTTCGAGTGTGAACACGCTGGGTCAACTTTCATTCATCTTGTGCTAAGAATAAGAAACCCTGTCTATACAAAATATGGTATCGTGTTCGTTTGAATGTTAATGTCAATGTGTCTTGATTCACGTCCTAAATTGAACGTGCAAAATCTGAAGCATTCAATTCTTTGTTTACTACATCAAAATGACCAGACAGCAGATGCCAGTGGCAAGTTTCACGTTAAGACAAAAGAAAAACTGTCTACGCAAGTATAGAGCGAATCTGTGCCCATTCATGAATCCACTATAGCGCGGTATACGCTCAACCTCCCACTTTGACTCCTCACGCATCCGCTGACAACTGCTCGTTTTCGTTCCTAAAAAGAAAAAAACAAAGACGGAAAACACACACGACAAACAGCCTTCATCGGGGACGTTTTAGGAGTTGTGGACCGTATACGCGTAACGCCCCCCTCATTTCCCGTCGACTCCAAAATACCTGTCCATTCGTTCGTGTTCTTTTACTTCATTTTGTCGGTTTTTCCCTCTTTCGGCAGCTCGCGGTTCTCGATGTGCGGTCCGTACGTATTTGCATTCGGAGCAACGACCACCAATCACTCTACACACATAGCCGTGCTTTACGTGAAATCGTTAAAACCGAGTGTGTGCATACTGCCGCGGTTTATCGTGTTCCGCCATCTCGGTGTTCCGCGGTGATGTATTACATATACCATTGTGGGCAAGCAGCGTGGAGGGTCGTTACAAGGCTGTGTCTGACCACCGCTCTAGCAGCTCCTTGCGTAGGTGAACAACGGCCAAAACGCCTGTGTACACGCAAAGGCTGCTGCTTTGAATTCTAACGATGCGTGCGTGGCAAGCTTTAGCTGCCAATTGATTCTTTTGGGCGGGCGCCTCTAATTGAGACGTGCTCGTACAAACGTCAGTGCGTCATACTGTGCGCCTGTGCTTGTCTACATGCGCTACAGTCTGCAACGAGTGCATGTGCAGCGATTATATTTCCGTGACCACGATAACCAATCTTGTGTTTGTTGCGGCTTCTTTTTTTTTTGGGGGGGGGGGGGGGATTGTTTGTCGAACTATTTGTGGGACAGATGTTGGAGGACATAAGCTTTGGGGTCCATTAGATCAGGAGTGGATTATTTAGCTTTGACTTTCGAATGGGAGCTTTGTGAGGTCTGCGTTTCCGTGTGGGTACGTCGTTGACAGATGTTCGCGAAACCATACACCTCAGAAGCGTGTGCATGCTTTAAGAATGCTTTACCCTCCAAGAATGCTTTACCCTACAAAAAAATGCTTTACCCTCAGTTGAGTTAATGGAGAGTTATGGTAATCATGAGCTCTGAAGAAATTAATTGCGGGCCGTTCACGCCAAACCATGAAAATTACGGCTCGCCGGACTTAGCGGCGTTGCTCGTGCGCTCTGCGCTCATTCCATTAGCCGAAGGAATCATTCGGCCCTTCTTGCAGAGTTAGCACACATGGTGCGGGAAATACCATGAAGGCGAAGTTATCAGCGTTTCGGTATGGCGGCCTTTTCTGTCGGTGAAGTCAACCATGTTTTCACGTGAACGTATATATAATAAAAAAGGCATTCAGTTCGCCATATCCAGAGTCTCGTGTAATTGTTGCATGGTCGGATTTTAAGGTTCAAGAGTACAGAAGGCGTGGCAAAACAGATTGGACGATTTGATTATATGCACTGCGAACTCTCTTATATGGCTGACCTTTAATCTGTCCATGAACAACATGATTCTAGCAGTATCTTTTCGTCTCTCTCGAAAGATCGCTTTCATGTCGAATTGTAATGGGAACTTTAGCGTATATGCCCCAAGAAATCAACTTTTAGAGGCGAAGCCCCTTATGCTGTGGGTCGTGCGTCCACGTTGTATGTAGTAGTAGTAGTAGTAGTAGTTAGCGACCTCTCGTTTAGTTCTTGGAATGTCTGCTGGATGGCGGTATTTGGTGTGTTCACTGGAAGGACGGACGGACAGACAGGCGTACAGACAGACGGACGAATGGGCGGACGGACGGATGGACGGATGGACGGAAGTACAGACAGACAGACGAATAGACGAACGCGTAGACGCCCGCATGAAGTCACACACAGACGAATGGACGGACGGACAGACAGACACAGACGCACGAATGGACAGACAGACAGACGCATGGATGGACAGACGCAGGGATGGACGGACAGACTGGTGCGTGCACAGACGGACGCATGGACGCACGCGCGGACGGATGGAGTGACTGACAGACGCATGGACGCACGGACGCACGGACGTAGAGACAGACAGGCGCACACACGGACGCACAGACAGACAGACGGACACACGGATGGACAGACAGACACACGGACGGACTGGCGGACGTTTTGCTCCACTCATCAGCATTTACTGCGTGGATGTGCTATACATGGAGGAAGGATATGCTGTGATTTTTTTAGTGATATCACCGGTGCCGGAGGTACATGTCAAATTCAATCGCGTCGAATTCAGGCGATACCTACTGTATGCCAGTTACACATGATATCAAATAGTTACACTGTGTACACAATGTACAAAATAAACTGTATGCGTCACTCATATTGCTGGGTCACACTGCGTATACGCAGGTTACTTTCCCCATGGGTTGAAATGCATACCAGTCACGTCGCACAGTACTGCGGCGTTGCATGGTTAGCATTACATTGCCTTCGTTATATCATCATCATCATCAGCAGCAGCAGCAGCAGCCTGACTAAGTCCACTGCAGGACAAAGGCCTCTCCCATGTTCCGCCAGTTAACCCGGTCCTGTGCTTGCTGCTGCCAATTTATACCCGCAAACTTCTTAATCTCATCTGCCCACCTAACCTTCTGTCTCCCCCTAACCCGCTTCCCTTCTCTGGGAATCCAGTTAGTTACCCTTAATGACCAGCGGTTATCCTGTCTACGCGCTACATTCCCGGCCCATGTCCATTTTCTCTTCTTTATTTCAACTATGATTTCCTTAACCACCGTTTGTCCCCTAATCCACTCTGCTCTCTCCTTGTCTTTTAAGGTTACACCTACCATTTTTCTTTCCATTGCTCGCTGCGTCGTCCTCAATTTAAGCTGAACCCTCTTTGTAAGTCTCCAGGTTTCTGCTCCGTAGCTAAGTACCGGCAAGATACAGCTGTTATATACATTCCTCTTGAGGGATAATGGCAATCTACCTGTCATAATTTGAGAGTGCTTGCCAAATGTGCTCCAGCCCATTCTTATTCTTCTCCACGTCATTTATATATATATAATTTATATAATCCACGTCATTTATAGCATTCAGGTAAGTCCTCAACCAGGTCACGCCGTAGCGCAGCTGATTTACAATCTGCGTGCAAGCTATTTGCGTTATGCAGTAGCTTCACGACCCCGCAGCTTTCCATTAGGCTATTAACAGGCATTTACTAAGTAACGAATGCCGATTGTTCACCATAGGCCATTGATAAATAACGAACTTGGTGATTGCTTCTGTATCAATACACAAGGAAGCGCATA